>NW_027116002.1:321851-339956 GCF_000696795.3 Halyomorpha halys | reverse complement strand
CTTCTTCAAGCATTAATCTACGGTCAACTATGTACATCTCATTCAAAATATATAATCTGATGGGAAGCTAGTAAATGTTTTGTCGGTTGTTTAGAACGAAATATTGTGGTTAACCACTTTCGAAATTACTATTAATGTTTTTAGTGATTGGAGAAGTTTGTCGGTGAGGGGGGGTGGTCAGCAAAGAACAACATAAATTAACAAAACCATATTTATTTATTTTATGCCGACGTTTCGACCTGAGTTTCAAGTCTTCATCAGGGGTTATGGCGTAGAAGGTAGGCCTAAAACTGTGTATTAATATTTTTATTTTATTTGATTCATTTTTATTTATAACTCATTTTTGTTTTCATTATTTTACATTCGTTTTTGTGTCATATGAATCCTCTTTTCATATGACTATAGTTTGTTTGGTTTTTATTTGTCCATGATCATTCTGTAATTCGCTGGTATTTTTTCTAGAATAAGAATTGTTAATTTGATCAAAAAAGAGTGTTACTATAGTTCATCGGTATTTATTCCATTCGATGTACAGACCGTAAAACAATATGGGGATATTTCATTGAACAATATAATTACTAACCTATTTAGTAATTAGTGACTCGGCGAAAGAGTCCGGAAAAAGTTCAAGGGAAAAACAACAGAAATCAGGATGTGAATATGAAGGAATTTTTTCACCAAAATATTCAATAAGAAGGAAAATCTTACAATAACAGTCAAAGTGATATTTTTACATAGCAATGCATAGTGGAAGTTTTACAAAAATGAGCAACGCTTGGATTATGAACTACTAAATTTTCTCATGTTATATGCTGAAGAGAGCCTGAACTGCTTTGTCTGATGCTATTTACCTTATGGTAGGAATTCTAGTGTTAAAAAACGTCTTATCTAGCTTTCACGCAAATTTCAGGGCGCGTAACAAAATATTCTCAAAGTTTAAGTATAATCTATCATAATTACCTGAAATGTTTATAACATGAACGGAGCTAAATTTTTTATGGACCCTGCTTTATATTTCAAAAGTTTATTTGATGGACCTCAGTGTAAATATGGACCTTAAAGAGGAAACTAGTTTGCTTAAAATATAAACTACTTGGCTTATTCTATGGGTTAGTCACTATCTATTTTTAAGTTTAGTGTTATTCTAATTCACTCAATGTTAAAATCCCAAAATGAAATCATCAGATCAATTCATAAATTTCATAAATAAAATGAAACTACTCTAAAATCTATGATTTTTAGGATTTAGTGCAGGTGGGCCACAATTTCTTTTGAACTCACATTTACCCTTAACTTTTTCCAGTGATTCTTTGTTCCGAGTATAAATTTAATGAATTTTTAGAAATTGACATAAAATTTTGCCTTAGGGACTTTTGTGAATGACTTATTTTATTAACAGGTGGAGCTAACTTGATTAAAAATAAGAATAAAATTTGAAATATAAGAAGGAACAAAATATTTAATAAATATAATATTATACTACATATTATTATGTTAAAGGATTAAAATCTAAGAACTAAATATTAGACGGTTTAGTGTTAGCAATAACTCAAAGTTGTATGACTAAACAAAAACTTTTAAATACTTTTTTTTAAATACTTTTTATTTATTGATAGACATTACAATCTGCCACACAGTTGTGGGCAATAGGTAATAGTGATGAATGATCTCATAAATACTAAAATAAAATAAAATAAATAAATGAATGAAAAAAAAAACTCTCTTAAAATATATTTTCAAACAGAAGAATAATGATAATGAATATAATCAAACTAAGTGTATGAAAAATAAATAAATAAAATAACATAATGATAAAATAATATAGTCTCTAGTCACATTTACACTCTAATATACAATATTTAAACAAAAACTAATAATCCATAATTGGAATTACTCAAAATGAAGTGATATCCGGAAAACTGTGGATAATATAAAACTAGCTTGTAGCAGTAACTAAATAACTGGGCGAATATTAAAATGAGAATTAATTTGAAAACATTATTATTGTAAATATTCTTGAAATTTTTCAAAAAAGCTTTCTGCTCCTATCTGTACATCCCCTGTGTGAAGGTTTTCTTTGTAACGTTTTCGGGCTGCTCGTAGAGTATTGTTATGATCGAATAGAAAATTGAACTATCAGGTAATCCCATTGAAACTCCGTGCCTCACTCTGAAAGCAATAAATCATATCTTTTCATACACGGTGTAAGCCACCACAACCCGAACCCACTACCCTCCGTCGGTACATTGTTCACCCTGCCGAAGAAGGGGAAACTGCGGAACATAATAGTGCAAAGATGACCCGATCCTCGACGGGTCAGGTGTACTGCTTCCGTCTGAACGGATTCGCCGGACCTAACGGCAGGACTCTTTTTGCCGCCGCTGAGAGAGGTCCTCACAAAGAGCTCCTTACAAAGATCCCAGGTAGTTCGGGGGCGGCAGGTGTGTAGGAGGTGGAAGGCACCTGTGCGCAGTTCCCACGCCGTTCGTCAGCTGCCGTCTTGGCCGTTGCGTCTTAACGTACGTCCTTAAATCATTTCTTGGCCTCCGATTTAGGATATCAGCATCTGGCTAGTGTAAGAATCGTAACCGTCTTTACAGTTGGGTCTTTTGGAGCGAAAAATGGTTTCTATCTTCTGAATGAAATACTTTTTCAGAGTTATATTAATTTCAAAATTGAAGGCATATTGACCATGCTTAATATGCATACATATGAGAAAAAATATAATTAAGAATTATTAATAATTATATTCATAAAGTTAAGTATTCCGGTGATACTTGAACAATGTGAAATTTTCAAATCCTACTTGAATGAAATGGTTTCCAAGGACCACTACACAATTATAAGGTTATAATATGGCTCCGGGAAAAATTGTTTTCTACTGAACACGATGAATTAATTATATCACTATTCAATGGAAAGCAATATTTTTTACGTTTAAATACATCTCAACTTAATTCTATTACTTAAAACTTTAGTGATAAGTATTTCCAAAACATTTTTTTCGTAATAAATAAATTCAAATATTTTCCTTTTATTTATATAAAAAACAAACGTATTGAAGACCTTCTTCTTCTTCAGGGTTTATTTTCGTGAACAACAAATTTGATTATACCCAACAGTCTAGTTTATTACCTGAGTTCAATTCATCAAATTCATTGTACGACCCCTACACTAGTATAATAAAAAATAACTGACGTATTTACTTAAAATATTAGGGAACAATAAATAGAAACAAGAAAATATGAATAAACTACCCCCTTTTGATTTTAATTACTACATTAATAACCCTTGTTTGTACTACAAAATTTGCTTTAATTCTCAGTGGCTTACCAGCGGAACAATTTCACATTAAATAGTGATGATATGTAGTAGAAATTTGAACCATTTCATTTTGTGACTTTTTTATTTGTAACCAAAACGTTCTTTAGAATTACTGTATGTTTAGTTAGTCTTTTAAATTGAAATGCCTAAATTAAGGGGCAGACTAAGGGCTGTTGATTCTCCATATTAAAAAAAAAGTAATAAAGTCGCTGATGCTTGAAAGGAAACCGTCACTTATCATTTAACATAGTGATACGGGTGATGAAGCATTTATCGAAGTATGCTATTGTATGAGAAAGCTCCCACAAACAGGTCTGATTAGAAGGTATACGAAGGTACGATCTCTTGTCCTAGAAGGTTAAAGAGGTTCAAAAGGAAAATATGTGTCGTGAATAAATTGGTGTAGAAAGAAAATCGTAATTAAGATCAAAAACGTATATGAGGATTTCGAATTAAATCTCGAAAATTCAATAATATCTATTACTATAAAACATTAAGAAACAAATGAAAGTGTAATTAAACTAGATATGCTTGTAAATTAATATTTTATAATTTATTTTATGAATTGCTTCACACTAAAATTTCCAAATAGTTTACCCACTGTTTTATCACAATAATTTTAATTAATATAAAAGGGAAATTAAAATTACAGTAATTGCATTTGGATTTTAACCACCACTAACTACTAAATAACTAAACATGTTTTCATACTTATTTATTTTTCTATTAAAATTATGCATATATAGATACTTAAGAAGCTGGACGAAGAAGAAAAAAGCAACAATTTTTTATATATAGGAAGATGGTCAGGGTTGCGGTCACAAGTGAAACGAAAATAGTTAACAACTATTTTATTTTCCAACGTTTCGCCCCACTTTGCAGGGCTTCATCAGGGCTGTCCAAATGAATAAGATGAACAGCTGTCTATTATTAACTATTTATTAATATATTTACATTATTAAATAGAGGAAGATTACAAGTCGGCTCTATGTAATTAATCATAATAGTGGCAGTCAAGAAAGGTACATGCAATAGAAGAAAAAACTAATTTATTAGTAATCAATGTTTTGATCATATTCGCTGGTCTTCTTGAGGGCTGAAACTTGGAAGATGTAAAAACCAGTGTAAGTAAATGTTAGGCAGATGTAAAGGCCTTAGAAAATAAACATAATTTAGATATGATTTTTCACTGAATAAACCTTAAATGTAGTGACTGACATATCTATAAGTTTTTTTGGCGTTCCCAAAGGCAAACCCTCAATAGCGAGGCACCTACATTATACGAGTATATAAAATACATGTATCTACATAAAACCATAAGTATAATATAGCAAATTGGGAAATAACTGGTTTTAGTTCATCAAGGGTGATTCTCCGTCATTCAGTTCTCTTATTGAATTAAGGGCATGGTTTCAGATGAAGAAACTCGGCACATGCTAGGAAGGAATGCTGAATGAAGAAGTCGAGGACTTATTTGGCAAGAAGATGGTTATGGTCAGTTGGACTGAAATATGGTAAGGCTGATGTTGCTGAATCTAGATTGCTATAAGAAGCGTCCAATTGGTGCGGGTCATTCGTGCTCTGGTTACCTGAAGTCAATCTCTTCCATATTTGTCATTCGATAATGATAGAATCAATATATGCTATTTACCTGTTATCCTTAATTTTCGGAACAATTTATATCCGAATAAAATTAGAAAATATAAATGAAATTATGAATAATAACCATCAACACTTATATAGACAAAAACCTTAAATAACTTGATTTCGTGACTACCAAAAAATATAAATATGGATTTCATAGCACTTAAATTAGCTGTTATATCCCAAATGACAACTGAATCATGTGGTATACTACTATTATAGTACTATGATATATTACTAAATATACCACTCGACGGACTTATCCCCATTGTGGAGCTCGGCACATAGAATTTAATGTTCTTTAAATTGTTGCAATACACCTTTATCACTAGGAACCACCGTTTGGCATTTATAATTTAAATCAAAGTAATTCCTTCAATTCTGTAATACATTACTCCATCAGTCTAACTAGTTCCTTAGCAACCATTTTAGGAAGGCCAGAAATATCTTTCCGAAGTTATTTTATATTTATGTATAGTTACTTTATCTCAGTTTTCGAAAATTTTTGAAAGCGATTTGCATTTTGTTTCATGACGATTTACTGTTTACGACACAGTTCATGAACAAATTAAGAAGTTATGATACACGTTAGACGCATAATTTTGCTGTTTAATTTACCAGAATATTTCCACTAGAATATAACATTAGGAATTATAGGTTAAAAAAATTCATACCATTACCTAACTTAATTAGCTGATTAGTAAAAATTTCAGAACTACCTAATATTTGCTTTCGTGTCAAGTAGGGCAGAAACTAATCTTTAAATTTATTTTATGGAATGGATTTTATACGGATTCTATATGGATTTTATATGGATTCTATCTAACCCTGAAGAACTACGTCGAATACGATAACCAAATTAGCGGGAGGTTGCTGTATCCAGCCGGAGATGTTTTCCATGCGGACCATTCATCGCAGCCATCTTTTATGCATGAGACGCCGACAGTACGCCGGCACTCGCAGGGATATCCTTGGAGGAACCCTCGTCCAATTATATTTCCTTTTTTCTGTCTTTTTCCTTTCCTAGTAAACAGGAAGCCTGATAAACAGTGATGAGAAGTCGTAACGTGTTGGAATTGTCTCTTGATCCATTCTTATAGCTGCCAATTCTCAGTGAAATATTGACAATGCTTGTTATTAGATGAAACTAAATTAATAATCGTTGTTGATAAGATTATGTTTGAGCATAAATTAAATTGTTGTATGCACCAGCATTGTTGTTTACGATATGCCAACTACTCTTCTCATCCAATTTTCAAATTAATAAAACAATACTCCCAAACTCAAATAACTCTAATTATAATAAATCACGGAAGCGTTTGATTCAGTGTCCCATAGTTTGCTATGAAAACACAACAGGACAACGAATTCACAGAACAGATATAAATTGTATTGAGATCATTCCTGCGGCACCGCTCATCAAGGGTTCGTGTTGGCCAAGTTGTATCCGAAGAGGTCCCACTCACCTGTAGAGTACCCCAGGGGTTTGTGCTAACTCCAATACTTTTCTCAAAATAAACGGCTGACACTGTTGGAGCCAAGTGACAAGGCTACTGCAGCGACTTATCCCGACGATATAGCCATCTACAATAGTTCAATGAATGCAGAGACAGCTCTACGGCAGGCGGAAATGGCTTGTTTGGAAATAACCGAAAAACGGGTAGGAATGGATACTACAGTTAATACCAAGAAGACCGACTGTATTGTTTTCTTCTTTCAGAAGAACAAGCGTCCTCTCCCTAAAATCTATAAGGTGGCAGGGTATGAGAATAGTCCAGCAGGCAGCATAATATATATCTGGGAGTCACCCATGATAGATATCTGGCGCTAACTCGCAACTGTAATAAGAAGATCAAGTAGGTCAGGACCAAGTCTTACAGACTTAATAAACTGCCAACTTCTCCTAATCTTTCTTTCCGCATGAAATTAATGATCTACAAAAGTGTGCTGAGGTGCTCTACGGAGCAATATGCTGACCAACATGGCACATTCAACGGTCAAGAGGCTCCAACAGTTTGAGAGTGGTGTACTGAGACGTATAGTGACACATACTTCATTTCAAAGACGGACCAAATACATTCGAACTACTGGCTATGACAGAATTTGTATCGAGGAGACATATACAATTTTTTGACAGCCTTTAGTACTGTACGAACCCATTATTTAGGACACCGACAGAAGGGCCACAAAGATGGCAATCACACTAAAAAAGACTCAGACTCGACTGAGTTCAAGTAACTAAATTATTTGAATCAATAAACATGGTGAGCCTCGTCAGTATCAGACTGGCACAAGATACAGACTACTCCTTTCCAAATTATCAAATTTCCTCATTCCCCTCTAAATGCATTACCGCAATGCAGAAAAAGAGGATACCCTTAACCCGTTTTCATCATGACATCAACCCCAAGCACCCAAGAGCTTAAAAGGGAAAACAATTCAAATAACCAAGCATGTCCATTTTACTTAATTTTTAAAGCTATTATACATGGTGAAAAAAGTCTTTTGACTAAGAACAAATATATAACGATATATCGATGCCTCTTAAATTATTTAACTTTGATGTTTTTACTCCACAAACTGCAACATGAGGAGAGGACTCGAGCCAGTCCTTGCCCGTGTTGATGGCCTACCATGCAACCAAGTAGTTCTGAACACGCAACGTTGTTTCATTTCTTTATTTAATTACATAACTTTACCTGCAAAATGTAAAAAAATAAAAAAAATAAATTGAGTTATGTTTTTACAGACACGTCTGTATATCTCCATATAACTTACAGGTAAGTAAAAGATAAAACGTGAATATCCTAGATCTCCAACAAGTGCGGAAGTGCAGGATACTTTATAGCTAACACTAGTTGATCCAATAACCATTACCAATACATGTCGTCAAAGAACTAACTAGACAAGAGCCAATGACTGGCGGGCAATAAGAGACTGCTTTGTTAATTGGCAGACAATGGAGGATGGGCCAGCGACCTCAGGCTTTATTCAAGCCCTTCTGGTGCTGTTCCTGCGAGCTCTCTCATTGGTGCTCTATCGGACAAATAGAAAATAAGTCCCTTATTTATTTCTCCTTATATACTCAGATCATTTCATGTTCCTCATTCGTGAAGGTGCTAAATAAAACGCTAACAAGACCCATCCAGTTCTTCTTTTTGTAAATGTATTGACTGATTGAAAATTGGACTCGACGTTCTACCGTAAAAACTCTACCTTATTTTTATAAAATAGTTAACTTATAGCTAACACATTTTTACACAGATCGGTGACAAACAACTCATTTTAATACTTTAGGGTTCCCTAAAACCAAGTTCGTTAGCAAGTCCAGACACGTTTAATTTGTCTGATCCGCTAGTTCCCATCCGGAAGACGTTTGCGATTCACATAACCAGAAATTGAGCCAATCCCGACTTGGGCCCCCAACCAGGAAATCAAGTTGCTTAATAGACCATTTCGAGTGAATTAATCTGTTAGACGCTTCAAACTAAAACTCATACATCAGAAAAGTTAAATAATAACTCCTTTCTAACAATTAATCCTCACAAAATATGTGATGCCCTGACCCTTCCGTTGCCCTCCACGACACCCTCGCGCCCAATTAATGGATCTCCGGTGAGAAACCACTGGTCTGGAATGAATTTTATAAGCAATGGAAAGGATTAGACATGACGGAACTGGCTGAGGGACTTATTATGAGAGAGTCCTTGTAGATGTCTACTTAAAATTGTAAAGTTTGTGAAAATAGTTTATATCAAACAAATACATAGAACTTAGGAGCAGCTAAGCAAGTGGACCGTCAATTCCCATTAATAATATATACTTTTTATTTGTGTAATTCATCTATTACCAGGCTACATTTTTCTTATCTAATATTTAACAATGTGGTTTATTATTAAAGTGATTTCTTTAGAAATATTTATATGATATTTGAGAAGACATCAAGAATTTGCGAACGAATTATATGAAAGAAGATAAATGTCTTGAAAAAACAAAACAGAATTATAGTTTTTTTTTTGAAAACCTATAAAATATAAATTGTTTATAATAAATGTAAAGTGAAGTATATTTTATTTCAAACTTCCAAATATCAACTATTTATTTTAATGATTTTTTTTTTCAAATATTGGATACCAGGAAGATCAGACTCAAAGAAGCAATCTGTTCGAAATTAGTCAGTGACCAAGTTCTTAACCCACGGGCAGAAAAATGAAGGACTTTCTGGTGGAGAGCTGTAATCATCTTCAAATTACCATCAGAGCCTGATTAACATAACAATTATCAGGGAATCCGAAGGTAACAGAAATCTTAAGCTGGTCTATTGTTCACCATATAAGTATCATTCCTGACATAATTAAAAATTTATCAATTACCTTACTTTTAAAGATTTCATAATACTAATTATCTTATTATTATAGTAATTAAGACTTTCATATTGTTATAATAATAAATTATACTATACCTATTATAAATACAGGATACTTCAATAAATATTATTTTTCTTTCAGGACAAGCATTGCCTTTGGACTTCATATGATAAATAAATTGACAGATAAAAAGCAATAGAAATAAATAATTATGATATAATATAAGAATAAGAAGAAAATCAAATTAATAAAGCTTACATAATTAGAAATGCATAGAAATATCGTTTTAATTTTTTTAAGGCAGGTTAGCATTTTAAAAAATTTAAATATATGCAAAGCATCTAAATAATCAAGGTATACAAATATATATAGGGTATAATACTAACCTTAACTACTTAAATTACTTTATACACCATTTACATATTTCGTAATAAATATAATGTTATAAATTAGTTAGTCCAGTACGCAGATAACAAAATTTCGCATGGAATCTTCAGAAATATTTTGAAAAAGAATTGGAGGAAGAGGGATCCGGGGTTGCAACCTGAAACGATGGTCCCAGGGGGTTCTACCAGTATTCTTAGTTAATCTGAGAATAACCCCAGAATTTGTCGAACTATACCTGGAATTTTAGACGCAATTGTAATTATTTATGAATATGTAAATGGTACCAAAGGTAGAACAAAGCAGTATCTTGTTTGTAGTAGTTGATATCTTGTATAGTTAAGGTTTGGTTAGATATTTTAGTTAGTATCTTAATAAGGTTTAATTACCTAAAGAATTAAACATATTAGAAGAATAAATATACAATTATTAGCCAATTTTATTTTTAAACTTTAACTAATTAATAAATATTTAGTTAAATTTAGGAAGTGTTTGACAGAAGGAGAAATAACCACTACATCCACATAGGCTCTGGTGTATACTAATGTGTTCGACTGTTTAATATATCCGCTACTTCTGACAGCTAAATAAACTGTCAAGTAAGAAATTTAAATGTTACAAATAAAAGGTATGAAGACACTTTTAATATGCGGACATTAATGTAGAAACGACAATAGAGTAGAATTTGTAGATAAAATATGTATAAAATTACACATATAAAAAATAAAACAAAAATTTAAATTAATCTCAATATATATACAGATAGACTAACCGTTTTCAATTTAACACCTATTTTCAAAATAAAATTAAATTAATCAACAATTTTTAAATATAAATTATTTATGTGTATTTAGCTTAAATTATAATTATTGACAGGTGATCATTCTCACCAATTTAACGTTTAAAACCATTTTTAACCGGCCAAGAAAACGTGAGAAGAAAAAGAAACAAGTACATATGTCGACTATGTGTGAAGTAGTGAAGTATAGCATATTTGTTGTCGAAAGATGGTCCGGGTTTTTAAACGATTATAAACTAATTTTATTTTACATATTTTTCATTTATATGCAACATGTACTGCATATTGCCCTTTTATTTCACATGGTTTTGAATATTTCACAGTTTTTTTTTTCTTATATGTAAATATTTTAGTCCACTTCACACTTTGTTTTTTTTAATATTAAAGACTTTTTTTTTAGAAAAAATAAACTTTACAATATACGTGTTTAATAAATTAAAAATGTGTCCATGATATTTTATTTATGTTCAGGAAAAGATGGATTTTCATATATTATACATATATTTTTAGAGCTATTTATGAAAAATATTTTGACTATTTTATTACATGAAAATCTTTCCCTAATTAATACTATCAATGTGAATTTACTTTTGTGCCAGAAGCTCCGGATTTAATTCTTCTTATGACAAAGCTAAAGCCAACAAATGCCTATTATTTAATTAATAAAATAATAAATGCATACTTGTATAATTATGTATCCTCTTCCATAACCGATTTCTGATTCATAATATTTAAAAACCTGTTCTCAACAATAATGAATGTAACTAACAATAGGAAACTGGGATTACGCCCTTCTTGTACAAGAGCCCAAGAGGAGAAAAAAGGCAGTTATCTTACCCCAATTTTTTATTACTTTAATGAAAACTATGTAATGACTATTAATAGTCAGAGTTGATGAGTCTGCCAAGTATAGGTAGGTGGAATAAAAAATGGCGGCTATTTCAAAGCTATTAAAAAAACCTAATACTTCATTCGGAGCTCTATATCATAAAAAGTAGGAACAAAACAAGAAAATCTAAGAGAACGCCATTTAAAGAAGAGTAAATTTTATAAAATATGAGCCCTAATTGAGTTATTTACGTTAAAAAGTTTTCGAGTTATAGCTTTTCAAAAAGCAACATTTCATAAAAATGTTGTATGGGACGTACTGAAGTTAGCGAATTTATTTTGAAAAATTTATATCTCAAAAATCATTTGACGTGCAGATGTTTATTAGCACTCAAATTAAAGATAGTTTAATGAGCTATAAAGGAGTTTATGATGTTTATCTTCGTAGGAGTAATAGTTTACTTGAAATTTGCTAAAATAAATTGATTTATAGTTGTTCGGACAAATTTTCATTTGCCAAATTAATATTCATATGTGAATATCATAAAAACTACTACCCCTACGAAGATAAATATCATAAACTACTTTATAGTAAGTTAAATTTCCTTTATTTTGAGTGTTGGCAGACATATGTGCCTCTTATGGATCTAGAGATATATTTTTTCAAAAATCCAACATTTTATGCGAACTAGAAATTGACATTTTGTGATTTTATTTTGTCAAATATCATAAAAACTATTACTCCTACAAAGATAAACGGTATTAACTATATTATAGTAAATTTAACTAGCTTTAATTTGAGTGCTGGCAGATATCTGTACGTCCAATAGTTTCTGAAATAAAGTTTTTCATAAATCAAAGTTATTGTCCGAACAACTATAAATCAATTTATTTTAGCAAAT
This sequence comes from Halyomorpha halys, assembly GCF_000696795.3. Lineage (NCBI taxonomy): Eukaryota > Metazoa > Arthropoda > Insecta > Hemiptera > Pentatomidae > Halyomorpha > Halyomorpha halys. Next base: position 327,708 of record NW_027116002.1, on the reverse strand, counting down.
ATCATGAAAACTGCTTTTGCTACGAAGGTAAAGATCATAAACTTTTTTATAGTCCATTAAACTAACTTTAATTTGAGTGCTAATAGACATCTGTACGTCATATAGTTCCTGAGATATAGATTTCTCAAAATAAAGTAATCTCGAGAACCATTAGGCGTAACTCTTTTAGGGCTTGTATTTCAGCAAATTTACTCTTCTTTAAATAATGTTCTCGAAGATTTTCTAGTGTTGTTGGTAGTTTTTAAAGTATAGAGCTCCGAATGAAATATTAATGTTTTTTTAAGGTTTTGAAACAGCCGCCATTTTTTATTCCCCCTACCTATACTTTGCTGACTCATTTATTTTGGCTAGTAATTATGCATAGTTTTCATTAAAGTAATCAAAAATTGGGGTGAGATAACTGCCTTTTTTTCTTCCTGACTCTTGTACTATTAAGTGCCGCAGCGATCTTAGACAAGAAGTACTATTAGAACCGAGTATAAAAAATACGACACAATGCAGACCACAACAAAACTAAGACTGACACAATACTAATTGAAGTTCTCCGTTGTGCCTAGGGATAAGGGATAACAGACGAGCAGATCCAACGGTACATCTTCAGGGCCGCATTAATGTTAGGGGATTAACTAGTGAAAAATGGATAAACTCCGGTTTCGAGGCAGAAAGAAAAAACACAAAAGAAAAAGTTGATCTATTGTGTTCCCATCTAAAGGCTCTACAATACAAATAAAAAATAAAGAATTCAACAACATTGCGTATACAAGAGCATACATCAAATAATAATTCTAATTACAGTTTCTAAATGACAACTAAGTTAGGAATCCCACTTTCGGCTTTATGAAAGAATTTCTCTCTTCATGGAAATTTAGCGCTCTGAGAGAAAAAATATGGTGAAATGCGCGCTCTACACAACTTCCACTTATTATCTTATATTCAACTAAACGTATTGTGTTAGATTATTGGGCTCATGTAGAAGTTAAAATGTGCGGAGGTGAATAACTTTTTGTTATTTTACTGTTGCTATGAAATTTGTATTTTACTGGTTCTCGATGTGGTAATAACGAATATAAATTATCATTTTGTTCCAGTCAAAAATACAACAGTTCAAAAAAAAAATTACAAAGCCATCTTGCAATCGGGAAAGATCAGGTCCCAGATTTTCCCATTAGAATCGGATATTTCTGTTTTTCTTTTTGTTTTCCCTTTATTTATTCATAAATAAATAATGGAGAATTGCATAAAATTCTTTAATATTTTATATTTATCTATTTTTTATAATTACTGACTTTTTTTTCCGAATAAACTACATTAACGGTACTTCATAGCAAGATTTAAAAAAGAAAGAAGTTATTTAAACCCTGTCAGACTGTTTAAATTAGGATGAGATCTGTCTAATGTTAAAGAATATTTATTACAACATTGGTATGGCGAGTTTGATCAAAATCGTTTGAGTCGTTCTCGAAAAAATCGAAAAAAATAGGAAAAGTTGGCTCTAAGAGGCACTTTCGGATTTATCGAAAAAATTTCTGTCACATCACTGGCATATATCCGCCTTAAATGTGTAATTCAGTTCCGTAAGACTATTCATTTTTGAGGAAGATAGTTCACAGAGGAACATACCATTTTGATGAACTAGGTTTTTTGGACTTAAGGGACCTCAAAATATGAATTTCCATGGAAAACTGAAATTCGAAACTTTGCATGATCGCAATATTTTCTCTTGCTATATATTTCATATGTTGGTAAGTGAAAGTAACAAAAGGGAAAATCTTCTCCTTGTATGATCTTTAGTGCTTTATCCTTGCACGGAGCCGAATCAATTTTTCAATACTATAAACAAAAGAGACATAAAATAAGTGTTTGATGTAATCAGAATTTATAAGTAATCAATTTATTTATTTTAAAAATGTTAAAATGACTTACTATCCACCTCAGGCTTGTTATCTACGGAGTAAAGTTTTCTACCTGCATGAACCTAAAGCTAGTTCCTGAAGGTCTAGTCAATCCCTCCACGACCATAAGCTAGTTCCCTCGGAGTGAAGTTTCCATCCTGCGAGTATTTAAGGCTAGTCCCCTTAAAACTCATTCTGTCAATTAAACTTCAAACCAGCTACCTTACGTTTATGCACATACATGTAGAGTTCTTCTCTTCATTTGGAGTCTGAACTAATTAATTACTTAGAGCCACCTCAACACTTTTCCCTTATCTGTTATTGCACTTTGCTTTTACCTCATTTACTTCCTCACCCATTCTTTGTATTTTATCATATTTAATACTATTTATAACAAGTATCATTTCACTATTCACTACTCTAATTTTACATAAGCAATTCTATCATTCATAATTCACCTTTTTAATTATTAATATTCTATTCATTAATATTTATAATTTTGTAAGCATATTACGTTCCTCTTTTTTGTACAACTTTTTACACTATTTATATTCAATTAAATTGGGGCAAAACGTTGATTACCAACAAATATATATATTTTTTACTATTCTTTACGATTATTGATTACATTACACAGGACAGACTCGGAGGTTGCAAGTATCGTAGTCGCGTTAATGGATACTTTTAATTATAAGAGGAAGAGAAGAGAGCGGGTTAGGTACTCAAGAGTGGAACGACCCTTCTTCATCGTAACTTACTTGGTATATAGCAGCAGGAATGATTGCTACTCTTCCTTCTTCTCTGCCTTCACTTAACGTAAATGGAAGCTGATGGAAATGGAAAATCTGATAACGGGAAATGCATGGAACAGTGTTTTCTTTCACTGAGATAATATAAGGAAGTGGAAGTATCCAAGGTACATTCCTGTTTAAAGTGAGGGGATCTCCTCTATTAATATTATGATATTTCATATTAAAACCTATAAGCTTCAGTATATAACACTTCACGATTTTCGAAAATAATGAATGAAATATTATTTCGAAAAAAAAAAAAAAATAATAAATTGAAGTATGATTGGCCAAATCAAGTCTAAGCCAAGGAAAGTAAGACTATTAGATATGTCGGTTTCTTCATTATTCACCCATTTTCACTTTTTCCACCAATTCAGACTCCTCTAGTAGCTTAGCATGTGATACTTGCTAAGTATCATCCTATAAATAAATTTTGTAAGTTATACTTATTAGCTAAAAAGGTTTGGACAAATAAAATAATTGAGAACTAAAGAAAAAGTTGTAAAATCATTTTTTACATTAATATGTAGAAACTCGGACAGGAAAGGATTAAACACACACAAAAAATATGTATCGCTTAACTGATAAACATGTTTTTAAATCTGACGTAATACAAACTGGTAAAACGTGTTCGTTGACACACGTGAGTCTCGTAAAGTCCATCGTGACATGTAAGTCACGTGACTGGGTAGCACATGGTCAAACCAACACCAAAGTTTCATATTCACAAATGATTTATAAATGATATAAATTTATTTACTTAAAGTAATACATTATATGAGCATTTGTGTCACAGTTCTAGTTGGAACTGAGTTCCTTAGAGCTCCTGAGATTTTCTCTATAACATCAGATCCGGGAAAAAATCAAAATACAGTACAATCATAATAGTTAGATATTTCCAACAAGTTCGTTACGTCAAAGGGAATAACATTTGGACATAAGAGTGTAGGGGAACTGAAGGAAGAGAATCATTTTCCTCTCCCAACATATTCGTCAATTACCGTTAAACAGTCCCTATAATGATGTGTCGCCCCTATGTGAAAAATCCCTATGTTTTTAAAAAATAAATTTGTATTAAGGAAACAGATCCGGCCTTGAATTATTTCTATATTAATTCCCTAATTAGTATCTTAATATTACATTTCAATTGTTTAACTGGCACCCTCAGCTTTCTAAAACAGTTTATGATCCGACAATTTGTCCGTTCCAAAGTTCGTGACATCCTTAGGTTCCATCTGAGGTCATTTGCCCATATCACATGACTTATCAAAATTACAAAGAGAAGAACTGAGTGATGCTGTAAAATTTTGAGAACCAATGTTTGTCGTTGGTATTGAGTGACCATGGCGGATTCAGATGAGTATATTTTGTGCTTTACTTAGTTTTGAAAATCATGTTTTGGATTAAAAACCAAAAATATGTTCATATTTTCGTGTAACTGAACCATTTCTCATCGTGTTTTCCGTAGTTAAACTAATTAGTATCAATGACCACTCCACTAAAAGATTCACCACAAAATATGCAAAACAATGTCGATTTTTTAAAATATTTACAGAACGCTGGCGATGAAAGTTTTGTATGAAGCCAAAGCAGCTTTTCCGAAAATTTCGCTATATGACGTTTCATTGCATTTTAATACGATTTTCTGCATTATTCACAATGACGAAATGATCCAACATAATATTTGAGGTCACTAATAAAAGTGGAAAGTCATCCATGGACATATATCTTCATTGAAAACTAGCTTGTATCTTAAATCAGGAAACCTAGTTCTCTCAGAAACTTTCAGATATGCCACGTTGGTTTTATATTGGCGTATATTCCAAATCGACTGCAATATATTACAATTAAATACTATTCTAAGTATCACAAATGCCTAAAAAGTGGTCTACTGTGATGTTATTAACGATGTTCCATTTTCCCTAAAGATTTGATGTGTCTTTAATTAAATTGCTAAAAGATATGCGACTCTTTTGTGATTCCCATCCTTTTCCTGGAAGCTATATTGTGTATATACTCTGATTCATGTATAAATTCGTAATCAAACAACTGGTTAAGAAAAAAACACCATTTTCTATACTATTCCAGTAGGAACAAGGTATACTTTAGCTGGATGGAATACGTAGTTTTACTGATGCACCCCAGATTCATTTAATACTAAAATGATTATGAGGCCAAGAACTGAAAAGGTTTCTAGAGACATAATCACATTATTAAGTCGTAAATATTATTCTACATAGTGTCTCACAGTAGAAGGTTGTCAATGAACATATTCTTACTCAGTACAAAATATTTCAAAATAAATTCATTTATTTTCAAGAAGACTATTATAAAACAAATGGCAGTACTCAAACCTGTTTAAAACTTTTTAATTTATCTTGGTAAAATATAAACTTTAAAAAAAAATCGAAGAGGACGAAGATACAACTCCAAAATATTATTTTTTATGAAACGTTTTAATTACTAAAAATAAAATTTTATTTTTAATAAAGAATTTTTTTTCCTATCTAGTTTTTAAGAGACGTTTTATTAAAACAAATTACCTTTGCTTGCCCATAATATTATAAATTGGACTGATAATCGAGATTCATAATTACTGATCATTTAGTTAAGAAGGAAGTGAATGTTTTATTGCTATTACATTTATTAGTACTACTGTGAACATTTTTAAATATTAAATACATAGAACGAAGGAGCACTTTAAAAAAAAAAATGAAAACTTTCCTTATAATTACAGAAGATTGATAAATAATTCAAAAGGCACTCCTTAATGTAGTTTAGTAAGGAAAATATTCAACGACAGAAGAAAAAAAAAAGTCGCTAATTGCATCAGGTAAGTTATCTTTAATATTGATGCCATATGAAAAAAAAAAAATATTTTTCGTTGTAATTATAATTAGGACGAACCGGTACAACGTTCTATATATTCATGAAAGAGAATGAAAAAATATATAAAAATGATATATCGTGGTTCCTTGATTCCAGTTTATGCATTTCCTAAAAATAATGACTTCCTGAATACAAGAACAGAAATTGGCTCAAATCCTTAAATTTTGAAGGAATCAAGTTGCGTTTTCGGGGGGGTTTCCATTAGTTTTTAATGACTATAAATGAAAATATCAACAAACTCCCCTTACAATAAAAGCCAAATATTTTCCATAAAATATTTATATT
>NW_027116002.1:302785-321797 GCF_000696795.3 Halyomorpha halys | reverse complement strand
TAATAAAATATTTATATTTATTTTTCCTCAAAAATAAAAGATAATAGAGGTTTATGAAACTAAAGGAGAAATAATGAGCTTTTTATGGAAAGCGAAAATATTTTTTATGAAAGAAAAGTTTTTCTATAAGATATTTTTGATGGGATCAATCTCTGTATTGTGAGATACATTTAGACTAATTTGACACATTGTGTGAGTGAGTGTGTATGAATCATTTTAATTTCAAAATTAGGATTTTTGACACAAAAATGTAGCTATGATTAGATAAGATAAGTGCATACATTAACTGAACACACAATTCGTATACACACAACTAAAAGACAAAGCCGCGAGGCAGGCCTTGAGTTGGCCAAGGTTCCCAATAGTGTATTCTTTTATTTTAGGCAGTAAAGTGTTGAGCCATTTATTTGACTAGCTATTTATTTTTTATGCCTTAACAACAGCTTTCAAATGAAGATTTATATTTCAGGAAAGTAATCGAGCTTTCAAGGTTGTATATAAAGATAATGGGAAATGAACCAAAGCATCGAAACGTTAGTTTCTTGTATTGTAAATTGATGTTTCTTTATGGCGTGATTTTTAGAAATTGACCAACAAGAGCTGTAGATGATTTCATATTTTTTTCATTGCGTCTTTAAATATTATGTATTTCTATTACTCCAGCATGGTACTACCAGAAGGCGTTTAACCATGTCAAATAAAATTTGATCTAAGTACTTTACTGAAAACATTTATTTTCTTAAACCAAATTAAATTTGTATTAATTTATACAAACAGTGTCCTGTTTTATAATTAAAGCTAATAGTATTGGTTCATAATACAAGTATAGAAACAACTAGGTAATTACACTAATACGTTTTTCATAATAGGGATGACTATTAGTGATATTACAGGAATTAAAAAGTATTAAAGTACAAGTTACTCTTGAACAAGTCAGTGAATTTAAGTAAGGTAAATCGATAATATTAGTTTGTACTTCATTATTAAATTGGGCCTAGGTGTGTACTAGTTTAGGCGCCAACTTATTGAAAGTGAGGTTAGATGAATTATTCAAGGATATAAAAAAAAATGTCTTCTCACAGAATGTCTGTTCTCTTAGAGAACTCCTTAATAGCATGGTATACTGTTATAGTTTTAATTCCTTCGGACACATTTCCAGGATGTTTCCATTACTATTTTTGTTATAATTGCATTTTCGCATTTGTAAAAGAAACGGTTGTCTATTTGTATTGTATAAGAAAAGGGTGGGATCATGGTTTAACATTTTAAAGTTTCAATTGTGTAGAATTAAGAGAAGTAATCTAGCAGGTATGTTCTAAATCTTACTGTTTTCCTTTTCTTTAATAAAATGTGCCTTAGATATCTCTCATTCAGTAACACCCAGATAAACAATATTTTAGAAATAAGGTGTAGATAGTTGACCGTAGATTACTGAGAAGATGGTCGGGGGGTGCGGTCAGCAAAAAAAAACATAAATAAACCAAAAATATTTGTTTTTCAACAAGCATTATTCATTTCCCATTCTCCATATTTCTTTTTCCTATTTTATATATGTACATAAAGTTATATAAGTTAATACTCACACTGTTATTCATAAATAAGTCACTCACTCACTATATTTAATTTTCTGTCAATATTGTTCAATTTGTAGATTCAAATTTGTTTTTCAGTTTTTTAGACACTACTTACATATCTTATATTATACATATCTTCTTACCTATATAATATTATATTTCATCTTTCACTGTTATCAATCTGTCTAATTCCATAGTTATCAATAAATTATTTTGTATTATTTAATTCAATATTTTGTATAATTCCAAATTTGTTTGTATACCCTTTCTTTTCAATTTTATGTTTCTTTAAATGATGGTTGTCATCCTTCTATAGGATGTTAAACCTCAGGTTAAACCTCGGCATAAATAAATATTTTTTTGTTCATTTATGTTTTTCTTGCTGAGCGCACCTCTCCCCTCCATCTCCCCTCCCCCCTCCGACCATCTCCAATAAATCAATTATTATATTTTAGATAGTCTGAAAGTTAATATTTTAAAGTAATTTTGGATACGATAAAATCATGATTTGCTTTGTCATGCTTTAACTAGTTATTAATGGTTTCAGCTAAGCGTTCAACAATTTCGGATTCTCATAAGCATGTTATGTTACTACTTTGCACTGCGATGTTAACAGCAAAAACGATTACGTTTGCATTTTATTTAAATAGTAATAATATCAAATTTAATGTTGGAATGTTTTTAGTTGACATTTGATGATTGTAGGAAGGTGATGGTCCGAAAAGGTACAAAATAGCAGAAAATATAGTTATTAGCAAGCAATATTTTTTCCCCACTTTGCAGAGTTTCATCAGGGCTAAATGAGAACAATATATAATACAACTAGTAGACTATACTCGGCAAATTGTAGAAAAGATGATAATATGAAAAAAAAACTTATTTAAAAGAGGGAAATGTAGTAAACAAAAATTATAAACATATTTGAATACAATATGAATTAAAAACACGTATAGTAAAGAGTGGTAGAATTGGCAATGTTTTGTATTATTTATGTAAAGAATAATGAAATAACAATATGCAGAAGTAATAACAAACATTGAAGAACAATGAACAATTGAAGAAGGGAAGAGTCGTGTAATAATATTTTTATTTTTTTATTGTTGCTTTCCGATTTATTATTGCATACGATTTACCATGAGGCTACAAGCAATACAGTGCAAAGTGCTAATACCTTGTGTATGGTACTGACTGAGGTTAATGATTTGAATTTTCTTTTCCTTTGTTATTTCATATTTATATATTATTTTAACAATTAGAAACTTAAAAAAAAATCTACTCAATAAAAATAATAAATCATTACAATAACGAGTAATAATAATAATAATAAATGTCAATTACTAATTATAATTGATTTTTTTAGTCTGCCATACACCACATTTTCTTCCTCACTTATTTATTTTGTTAATTGTTCAATATTTGTTATAACTCCTGCTTATAATTAAATCACTCTTTACTATATTTACTTTTTATAGTATTAATATATATTTAATTTTTTTTTACTATATTTCCCTCTTTTATAACACTTATTTATAAATATCATCTTTATTATAATTTTATATGTACACTCACATAGTTTTATCATATCTTGCAATTTCTGCATTGATATCATTTAGCCCTGCAAAGTGGGGTGAAACGTCAATTATTAATAAGTTTTTTTATTGTTTCTACTATTTTTGTACGTTTTTTTACTGCCAATATACAATCAAATTTGATGAAATATTTTTTTTATTTTCAAGTTTTTATAATTCTTTATTTGATTAGTTAATCCATTAAGAAAAAAACAAAATAATGTTGGGTACTCATATATTACTACAAGTTATACTACGCAAGTTTTTTTAAAAAGTTTCATTGTAACCCTCTGACATAAATATTGTTGATGTTATGAAAGCTTTGCCAGAATTGTTGACTCGATAAACAAACCTCTAAGTCACTTGACCTCATATGTGGCCTAACATGCAAAAGCTCTTGAAAGAGAATATATTAACAGTTAATAGAAATTATTTATAGATTTTAATGACGAAAGTTTCGCCAAATGAAAGTAAATTAACCAATGGGATTAAACAACAAATCTATTTTCTAATGAAATCGAAGAAAGCTTATCAACAACAAGTTTTGTTGACTATGTTAAACAATATTAATTTATCGTTCATAAATTATATAATTGTGTACTCAGTTTCATTCAACAACAATTGGTTTTCAGAAATTTTAAATATGATGTAACTGAAAACTAATTAAACTAACCCAACAAATGAATTGGGCTTAATTATAACACCTCGTGATGTTTTTGACGAATTTAGTTTTTTTTCAGATATTTTTAATATGTAATTAAACCCCTCCAGCACTCATGTTTTTAATTCTGTCTGAAATTCTTGGCGAAGATCACAGAACACTTACTTCCATCAGAGAATATAGGCTGTGGAAAAAAAATTATCAAAGAAATATAATGTGATGGCCAATTATTATCATTATTAAACAACATTTAATTTTTTAATTCTGAAATCTTTAACATTCTGAATATTTTTATTTAGAACATGCAAACTTATTAAATAGAAACAAAGTATACTTGAAAATTACATGATAGTGGAGTTACAAAATAGGAGGTACATTCTGCATGTTGAGATTTCGTAAATAATGATTATACAATTAAAAGTATTTCATGTAATTTTTATACTTTCTAATCAAATTTATTTTTATTTAAATTATATATATTTCAACTGAGCGTAAAATATAAAGACAAACCGAGATAAGTGGAATTTCGGAGTAAGTGGAAAATCGCGTTTTACCTTTTTACAGAAAAGAGAAAAACTCGAGATTCTTACCTGGCTACATCTGATATAAACTCCCCAGGGAATACAATGGAATCTTTATTGTTGCGGTTTCACAAAGGAGGTGATAGGGCACTTGAAACATCACTTAGAATCACAAAATCCTTTTGGGTTCTTAAAATAATTAGGAATAAAAGTCTCTAGATCATTTATTCTTTTATTTTTATTAACATATATTTTCATTTTCAATTACTCCATTCTTTCTTTCTATTCGTCTATACAGGAAATTTAGCATTGTGTGCAATCTATTACCCAAATTCTGTTGTGAAAGTGGAAATGATTATTTGTAAACACTCGATGGTTGCAACAATCTGTAAATTTTGGATCATTTAAATAATAAAAAATCAACTATTAATAAAAATCATGAAAAAAGTTTGTGTGAGGTCAGTTAGAAGTTAACTGAATATGCATAGGGTGTATTTCTACGCGACTTTATATGCAAAAAAGCATAAAACATCTGCCTTAATTAACGCCCGCCTTGATGACTCTCTAATTACTGCTTGTCAAGCAGCATTAGAAAGTACCGTGGATTTTTTCTTTTATTTCTTGGCGGTTGTTAGCTGACTCACTAACCAGCCTTCCTGGAACGATAGTTCAGCACAGTAGAACCTCGCTTCGAGATCTCATTAGGAGTGAGTCATGGAATATATTCCCAAATTCAGGGACAGGGAAAAATCCTTCAATGACGTATTAGGTATATCTACTCAAGATTGTATGAGGTCAAATTTAAAGATTATTTGTAGCTTACATAATTTAATTATTTTATTATTAATTATTATTCAGCAATAATCGTGCCGTGTGTACATGAAATGTTGGTACAGCAAACTGGATGATAAGTACTGACGCCTTGTACCCCAGGATCAAGTCATGAAACTACGATGCAGATCATTGTTCCATAAATACTATGTTAGAGTTTAAAAAAGGAATATAGGCAAATTATCTGAAAAAAGAATTGTAATAAAGAAACTTTAATGTTATATCACTCCTCGTGACAAAGGATGTGATTACTTACTTCTTATAAACGAGCTCCAACTATGGCTCAGCACTAATGTTAAGTTACTAAACTTAAATATACTTTCGAATACTTCGAATTTCGGAATCAGTTCTTATTGAAGCCTCATTCAGTACCATTTGCACCACTTAACACCAGAGAGAAATCTTTCTTTCTGTGAGAGGGAGTGGAAACCATAAAGTTTATCGTGCCCTATAATAAATTAAATTCTCTTTTGCGTTTCTTAAATGTCGAATTTCTTACAAGTTGCAATATTTTCGGTTGAAATTTCGTCACTCGATTGTTTAAGCTGCATTCTTCCTGCTGTTAAAATCTTACACCCATGATTTCCTAATTCCTAATATCATTTTTTATTTTAAAACATTTATTACTTTAACATTAATTTTTGTTATTATTATCTTTAGGGATAAATTTAAATAGTGCACTTATGCATATGATTTATGTATTACAAAAAATATTTAATAATAAGTGAGGATGAATATAAAAAATTAACGATGAATTATTATGTATTTGCTGATGTTACTTACTTAGTTACTCAAAATGTTGTATTATCTTCAAGTTCCTTGCTAAATTGTTAAAATTAAGTCCTCAAACATATTTTCTGTGTCTTCTGAAGTGACAAAATTATGTCATTTCGATCCATTTTTATTCATGTTATTTATTATTAATATTTATATAAGATATTCTCGGGCATATTTTTCCTTTTATTTGCTGATTATCTCAATATTTTTAAAATGCTTTCCAAATTCTCACTGACGAATTTTGTATGTTACAAGCTAATAACAAATATAGCTGTAATAGTGAACATTTCTTAATATCTGAACATCACATAAAATTCATGCCTATGTTAATCTTTATTTATTTTATTGTAGATTTATTCACAAACTTTTTTAAAATTGTTACATTGAAATTACAGTACAAATTGCACACCTTCATTACAGTGCCAAAGTAATCAAATGTTAGAAAATGTCAGAGAGAATTGGGTCTGAATTGTAGATGCAGAATTGAGATAGCTATTGATTTTTAATATTTTTGATCAAGATCAATTAAGTAATTCACAAAACAAATCAGTAGCTATAGACCTATCAATTTATTAACCATTTTAAAAAAATACTAGAATCAGTCATAAAAAAAAAATCTTTATTCTTCTTTTCAGAGCATCGAAATCATTCCTGATTTTCAATTCGTTTTTCAATACAGTCAATCCACATCTCACCAACTGGCTAGACTTTAGGAATTTAAAATAAACGGATTCGAAAAGAAGACACGCCCTGGTACCGTTCTTGGACTTACAACAAGCGTTTGATAAGGTCAAGCATTAATGTATCCTATATAAACTAAAGAAAGTAGGCACTCCAAAATACTTATAATATTCTACAACTGCCAATATTCTTCAATATTCTGAGCTCATTCTTCAATAGTAGAACATTTTCTATTAAAATAAATAATAAAAAATCTACCCACAAATCCATGCCGGTACTCCACAAGGTTCAGTCCTTTCTCCCATCCTATTCAACTTCCACCTTCACGACATCATCCAGTCCACACACCTCCATAACTATGTTCTCAGACGATACAGCAGTGTTCTCTCAACATGATGACATAATAATACCCCCCCCCCCTCATAATAAATCGTTAAAAAAAAAGTAACGGTTATATTAATCAGGTAAGGCCCACCAGGCCGATCTGGTATTAAATAAATAGATCAATTAATCTTTTATTATTTTTAATTAGTGACGTCACATATTCAGTTTGATCGTTTTTCCATCACGAAGAAAATTGAAAAGGGCATAATATGCATTAAAATTCAAAATGGTTAAATTTTCAGATGTGCTGTTTTGGCTATTTAACTAAGATATGTAGAAGTATGTTAATATTATTTTTAATAAATTAATGTACGCTGCATCAGTTTGCTTATTGCACTACATAAAAGTACTGCACATAGCAAAAACCACTAAGAAAAACCCGATTTATGCAGTATAATAATGAAAATAAACAGAACCTAGACGGATGTGAGTAATTATTCGCCTGAAGCAATTCTGAACAGGAACATTCTGCGAGTAGTCTCTTGAGTGAACTGTGGGTTTTACTAATTAGGAATTTTCAAAGAATCAGAAAAATAATTAAACAATTCAACAAGCGCCATTCAGTTAAAATTTTAGGTTATTTATTCACATAAAATAACTGACAAAATATTGTAAATGAAATCAATTGAGCGTCAAGTGTAAGTTTCTTTGCACTAAATACTACAAAAAAAAGAGGGAATATATGTTGTGTTTCAGGCAGATCGCTGAGATAACTCTCTTTTTATTAAATTATATTCTAATTTCTATAATAAATTATTATATAAATAAATATACCGTTCTTCAATTATATTGTACGAATATTAATGATTACAAAATGAGATGATATCTCGATGCTGTAAAATCTAGATCCACGTACCGCTACCCTCAATACAAATATTTAGCCACTTGAATTGTTGATGTATGATAATGAAATTTTATTCTTGAACCAGCAAACTGGGTCGAATGCAAAAAGACAGTAATCAGAAACAACACGGGTAGTTTAGTCAGTAACCATTACTCCACAAAAAATCATTTAGAACTCAATAATTGAATTAGTATAAATGTTAAGTGAATAAAAAAATGTTTAATGTTTGCATTTATCATTGTGTGCTTCATCCCGGTTAAATCTAGATTATACAAGTCGGTACTTATTTCAACACAAAATGAGTGAATGGCTTAGAGCATTTTATACGTATGTATAACATTGCATTTGTATAAAACGTGGAGAAAATATTGTAGCCAACAGTCACTGCTCGAATATAATTAGCTAAATCCAGTCATAAAACAGATCGTAATAAACCTTCAAAGTTTAAAATGTGAAAATATGTTAAAGTAAACATATAGAGAAGTGTTAGTAAAGGTTGTTTTATACGGCTGCGCAAATTCGATTAAATTACAAATAAAATCCCGCACACATCTCTCGAAAGGTTTTGCAATTTAACAGGAGAGTTAAAATTAAGACATAATCAAGAATTGCGATTTTTACCTCCAGCTTTGGTCGAGCTATAACAGATGGAGGACAGCATGGACACGGAAATTCTAAATTATAATGAAGGTAGTGACAACGTTCGTACGTGGGAACAAGTTATTCGTCGTAAAAGATCACCAATTGATCAGGAGTCTAAAAGCCCAACACGACAGCCATGCATATAAACGTTTCAATGGAGTTGATGATTTTTGGATACGAAGGTTTTTAGATTTAAACAGCCCTGGCCTGTGTTCTTTTATCCACATCACCAAGAAGACATGTAATGAAGGAATTTATATGAATTCTATTTACTATTCAAAAGTGGCTGTCGTAGGACCACGAAAAAAAAATTAACAATGTGAGCATAACATGTCTGCAATTAGTCACACTAACTCTTATTGCAACCATTCACAGAGGTGCGTAAGAGTTGGGATATATCATAAGAGCAGCTCATGTACCAAAATAAGACGTCGCTAATTGCGACGGCCAGCACGCAGCCAAATACATAAGGTGTAAAACCTTGAAAGATTTACGAATTAGCCCAACTCCAGAAAATACCAAATGCTCAATCTCAGGAACCTTTAGACCCGAAGAAATTCCATCCTCATAGGCAGCCCACACAACATCTTCGAACACAACCAGAGAACTTGGAACGCCAGCAAATACAAAGAAGCCTACCTGCAGCTCGGGTTACATTACGCAGCTGGTGTCTCCTAACCTTAACTTTTATTTGTATGAAAAGTATACTTATTACTGAAACACATCTTACGCCACAATCAAAAATTTATATTCCAGATTACACAAGTTACATGACTGAAAATCCAGATAATATAGTACAAGGAGGTATTGTCATTATCAGTCTGTATTATTGTAGACTGTACAGTCTACAGGCATAATGACATAATACACTAAACTATGTTAGTTTTGCAGCAGTTTATTGACTCCTTAGGTACAAAGTTATATCGTCGATGTTTTCTGAGTTCTTTAGACAATTAGATCGATATTTTATAGCTGGAGGCGACTACAACACCAAACACCAATGCCTGGATTTAAGATTATAAGCCCCTAGAGGAAGGGACATATTGTATGCTATTCATGAACTATCATTAGAAAAATCAACTCTTAACGTTTCCACTTCTAGACATCTATTCCGAACTTACTTGACATCTTCATAGCTAAAGGTCTAAAAACAATACACAAGAACGTAAGTACGAGGTTTGATCTTTGCTCTGACCATTCCTTAGTGCAAATGATTCTTTTCGAAGAGCCTTCAGAGGCAAAAAACAGAACTACATTAAGACAAGATATTGTGGACTGGAACATATCTTGATTCCAAACTCTCAGTCCCCCATTTAATTAAAACTAAGGAAGAACTAAAAGAAGACGTGGAACAGTACGTGAAAAACGATACAAAATGCATCGTGATCATTCAGTGCCCACCCGCATGAAAGTTAATAATTTACCAAGTTATCTGCAGTACATTAAGGATCTGATTAGAGCAACCACCTGATCAATACAGACATTCGACAAACTAAATAATGAAATGATGAATTTATAAATTTAACTGGCCAAACTACGACACATACATTACACGACAGACAATGGGAGTTTATGGAAGCACTCAATGAAACTTCTAAATCAACGTGAAATATTCTAAATCAAACCTCTTAGAAAAGAGATTCTTGGATTTTGGCGTACAAGGAAAAATCGGAACTCTTTGCCCACCATCTTTCTTCAGTATTTACACCACATATTGACAACATAGAAACCTTTGTAAATCATACATTATACAAAACATTACAACTGACACTCCCTCCTCTCTCCTTCACACCCACAGACGTGGCACAATAAATTAGACAATTACCGAAAAGAGAAGACCTGGGATATGACTCAATAAATACTGAGGCTCACCAGAAAATGCCCAGAAAGGCACTAGTGTTCCTCATGACAATGTTCAACTCTATACTTAGGACTACAAAATTCTCACTACAGTGACCTTATTCCCGTCACACCAATATATATCGTGTGTCCCAATCTGTTCTAAACTTTTGGAAAAATTACATACAAATAGAAAACCAAATTATTCCTAATCATCAATTCGGTTTTCATAACTCACTTTCTATCATTTGCAACTGTAGTGTACACTTACTGTTTAATTCTTCGTCCATTCTTTTGCACATATTTTTCTCCCTTCGACAGGGCTCAAAGCTATCTTGATCTATCTATCAATGAGGCCAATCCAAGCCGATGTGCTTGCAATACATGCACCATTACATGTAACATACACATGAGATATTCCATAAAGTACTAACATATTAAAAGCTACCTGCTCTGACGACACAGCCATAATTACTTGACATCAAAACAGGTCTCACTAAACTTCCAGCATAACTTAACAAAGTTACATGATTGGTGCCAACAATGGAAGATCCGACTGACTAATGAAAAGTCCCAACAAATTACTTTAACCCTGAAACTAGAAACTTGCCCTGCAATATACCTCAACCACTCACTCATCCCTTAAACAGAGTGCAATACTTCAAACTAACATTTGATAAGTGAATGACATGGAGATCTCATATTAAGAATAACGTCAGTCACTAAATCTATTGAGCTTACGATGAAACTCCAAATTAAAAAAATTAAAGATATGCACATGCACTTCCAATCTGAAAGATTAGGACTAATGACCAAAGAACCATAGTACATTAATAAAATTTAATTCAGTTTGTAAAGTATTACGAACTGAATTAAAAATTCCAACTGTTGCTCAATACTTATGAACTTACTACAAATATTTTTATGAACAATTATTGGGACATAAAAACACACTTATAGGACAAATGACGAAGATTCTCAAGTCTGAAAACACAAAGAGGCTACAAAGAACCTTGCTGAAGGTCTTAACATGAGAACGCATGCAAAACCAGAGATGGGGTAACGATGGGTGCTCTTCCTCAAGCCTTACATCCTATTCGTTTTAATTAATATTATTAGTTTAATATAATAACAATCAGAAAATCAGCTGATTGTCAGTTCAGATTGTATTTGACGGGTGTGGGTGTAAATATGAAGAGAAAAAATTTAATTTTTTTTTTTGTGTGTGTTCTTAAAATTCAAATTATTTATTCCCAGTTAATAGTGACACACCCATTTGGGGACTGATCGCACACCTTTCCGATTGTGTTTGGCCTTCAAGACCTCAAGATTGGCTTATGATATGTACTGAATTAATAAATAGATCACTCAAGTCAACAATTAAAATTATATTATGTCAAGTTGAAATATATATATTGTAGCATTAGAACCTAAGTGTTTGTTGACAAAAATAATTTTTAACTCACTAATTATAAGTGAAGGATCTTCCTTTATATTATTTCCTGAAAAGTAAATTGCCACTTGAGACTCGAGGTCTAATTTTACACATATGTTCTAACTATATTACTGTTGTAATCTATTTTTAATTTGCTTAACTGCCGAGAAACAATGTGATATCATCAGGAAACAAACCCACTCTAACCACATCATTAAAAATCATTAAGTACGAAGGAAAACGTACGCGCAATTTTGACGTGCAAGGACCTTGGGTATTCCCGGCAAGAAGTGAGGACGACTCCTGAGTGCTTATTGATCACCTGATGACACACAGCCAATGATGAAGTAGTTAGTAGATGGCTGTGGGAGGAAGATGGGAGGATATTTAGCGTTGGTCGTTACAGTCCCTTGAGAGTACTGTGGATGTAGTCGTACATTTCTGTGGATATTAAAACTGATCTGACAGAAATTAAAAAAACAAAAAACAAAATAACAATTGTACAGAACATAAATAAAAAACAACTGAAGATATTCTATTAAATAGAGTGGTTAAAGTCTGTAATTTGACCAGCTATATACTAATAGAATTAAATTAATATTATAGGCTCTAGATTCTAGTTATTATGTCCGTACGAAAGAGAAATTCACTAATGTTCAAAACGCGAACCCCCGTCTACTAAATTTAGAAGATTGATTCGAAGTATTTCAATAATGTACTCCTTCTTGAAAAAATACTTTAATATCATTATTACTGTTTCACATACCATAACCTATGCAAGAATTAAAGTGAATTTTATTCCGATGGTCGTCATCAATTGACAATTTTTCCAATCAACTTTATTTCAGTTAACAATAAATGATAAAATATTTAGTTTGTCCACTCAATACCTTCTCATCCACTTTGGATTCAAAGTAAAAAAATACTATTAATCGTCAAGATATTGAAGTAAATTCGATGTAGGAAAGAGATTTTATTAATTTATTACTGATTATTTTATGTAGCTAGGTTCAACTAACATATTTCACCATCAGATGAGATAGGACAAGTTTCATCAGCTATTTTTCCTATTTATTTTGATGGCTTCCTATTGTCAACAGCTAAATGAAAGCTCAAGTTGTCAAATGGCTTACTTGAATAGGGTCTGGCCATCAATTCGCTTTCTTTGACCAGCCTCTTCTTGGCTGGCCCTGGGAGTTGTAGTAAAAATTAATAAATAAATCTATGAATATTTAATAATTAATGATGTGACATGAGCAACCTGTACTACGAAGAGATCCGCCAGACTGCATCAGAAGCCAACCAACATCTAGACGGCGATGACCTCCACAACGACCGGCCTCATCAGTATTGCTGAGAGTAGATCCTACAATTAGCTAACTCAAGAGACAATGGCCGCAGTCTGTATGCTCTCAGTCATCGGCATTTACATACTTTGTCTCTGTGTATTCATGTCCCGCTCTCGAGGCCTGCCTTTTTTCTCCAAACTGAGGGGGCAATGAATCTGAGTGTTTTCTGTCTCTCTATGACTAATATGTATATTTTTTCCTTAGCTTCTTTATTTGTCGGTATTTTTTGTCCGTTTAAACTGTCCTTGGGTGAGCCACCGTCAGATGATTCCGGGGTAAAGAATACTGCAGTTCCTCACGCTCACTCAATAATTCATGTTTTTTAAGAAATACTTTTAGTAGAACGATTATGGTATTATGAAGACAAAATTTTACTAATCATTCATAATTATAACAGCAGTTTAATTTTTTTTTATTAGTTTTTGTTTTAGTTATGATAATATTTTAATAATAATTACTGAAGAATTCATAATAACTCTAGTAGAGCTTAAACTACTTTTATTTACAACTAAACTCTTGTTTTCTTTAATTCTTAGAAAGTTTAGATAGTTGAATCAAAATTCAATTTCTAGCAGGCTAGACTCAATAGAAAAGTATGTTCTCACTTTAATCTTACCAACATATTTATGAATTTGGCTACACTGTTAGAGTTAAAAGTAGGTGATATTAGTTATTAAAATGGGAATGATTTTTTTTATTTGCATATATTTGTTCAAATTTTTGATCAGCTAATAACATACTTTTTATTAATACATTTTTTTTTTTTTCGAGCTCTTCCAGAATTCTGGGCCCTAAGAATTTTGTCTTTCCATCCCTCCCTGAAAGTGGGCCTGCTTTTGCAGACAAAAACGTAATTATTGTAATAGTATTTATAATTTACTGATAAAAAAAAGCACTATATTATAAAAATATAGATGGTGTTGAAGCCAACAAAATATAGTTAGGCAGGTCATGTACATGGATTAGTTATTATTTTGCATCGTAATAAATTAATAGGTCTTTCATTCCGTTTGCAAATTTGTACTCACAATTAGTTTTTAAGATCTTAGATTTACTTTTATTTATAATATAGTTTTCATGTTATATTCAACTATATAGGGATCGAACTACATCCATCTCAAAAATATATGCTCAATTTAAAATAAAATACATTTGAACTGTACAATCTTCTAGGAACGAGACCACATTCAAGGACACCAGCTAACTCATTTAGTTTATTAAATAGTTAATTAATTAATTAGTTTACTTCCAGCACATTGCTTTTTGAGCGCAAGGCACCATTGCTTTCTGTACTTGATTAGATGACTCCATCAATGGGTGCACCACCACTACAGGGTTGTACTTAAATCATGACTCACAAAGCTCCTCAAAACAATTTTAAGATTGCAGTCAGTTTGTATTTAAGATTTTGAGATTTTATTGAAAGGAAGATCTAGAGTATAAGAGTTCAGCTATTATATAAGCAGCTACACATAGTTTACCATTGTAAAGTTAATATGTCTTAAGGTTATGATATGTTGTATAGATTTTATTCTTTCCTTTTTATTTATGTAGAGATGTATTTTTTTCACTCAATAACCTTAATTGTAGTGACCGATAGTTTTTAAGCGTTCTTAAAAAAAAAAACCAGGTAAAATCGAGGTAAAAACCCAATCGTGAGGTAACCTAAGCCTGATGATTTTTGAGGTAACCTAAGCCACCATAGAATCTAAATGAAAAATGTCCATCTGCAAAACTCCAATTTTCTTTTGACAAATACTTTTTCAAGAACTGATTTAGAGAGGTTGTTTTCACTTGAGCCCGTAGAATTCAGGACCCTTTACTCTTTACATGACAAATTCTCTTTTAAAATAATTAAAGCAAAATTTTTGTATCAATATTATAACCCTAATAAGGCACATATTAGTACCAGATAACAAGCGATAGTACAAGATATCTATATTGCCTTAAAGGTGTGTGCCAAGAGATTTGCTCTTTACCAATTCAAACACAGGAGAACTGTGATAATAATAAATTATCGACTAATGCATAACAAATATTAATTTTTTTTTACCTCCCTTATTAACAGATAAATAACATTATTAATATATATCTAAATATATGTCCGCCGAATACGGGGGTTACAATATTGGCCCAGAAGCCGCTGGCCGTGGGGTACAATGGACTAAACAAATATTAAACAGTTTAATAAAAATGGTTGGCTGTGTAAATAAGATCCGTGAGAATGGCCGGAATAGCCGAAACGTAGGAGTTGCAATAAATAAAAAGTGTGAGACTATATGGATATTTTTATTATAACTAATGCAGGAGAACTTTCAAGTGATTAAACTGATGTATAAAAAAGAAATGTCCGAAGAAGTCTTCACCATTATGCACAGAGTGCATGTGTGGTTTTCGTTCGTATGATATTTGTTATTTACTGTACTTACAATGCCTGAATTGACGAAATAACAAATGGCAATTGGTGAGTTTTTTCCCGGTAGTTTTTAGGGACTAATGACTTAATGATTGGAATCTCCCAATTCTCTTTTGTATCATATGAAGGTGTACTATATTTTAATAAATGAGTTTCAAACAATAATTTTGATTTTCTTTTATATTTTTTTGTTTCGTGATCTTGTTAGAAACGTACATTTTTCTGAATATAATAGATCCGACAATATTTTGTTGGTCCTTCTGGACCACATACATTTTTAAGATAATTAAAAATATATGCTAAAAAAAAGGAATTATATCTGTCAAATCTTTCATAAAAATAAAGGAAAAACAAAGAAAGTTAGAATTGAAAAAGATAAATTATTTTCTAATATTTAATTACTAAAATTCACAATAAAAAGAAACTCTTTCTATCATTGGAGTTAACAGTCTTTTAAATGACGAGTACACTTTATATACCACATGTTTTACACTCCGTCTCCTATAAAAATTGTCAATATTTTAACAAACACAGAGAAATCGTAAAATTTCTCCAACAGTGAATGTCAAAGCAGTTAGATAACAAGGGGAAAAAAAACTTTCCTAACAGAACAGATAAAGAAAGAAAAAAAAATACCATAGCACGAATTAGGGCACACAAGTGTCACATTTGGTAATCCCCACCGAAAAAAGGCTCCAAAGAGGCAGATAAAAAAAGAAGATTTGTAACAGGGCTCTCCACCCCATTCGTCTTATCGCAAAGCTTCCCGCTTCGACACCATATGGTCTAGACTAAATGCGCAGCAGGCCTCTTCGCCAAGGGGAAGGATATACCCAAAGGGTCCAAGAATTTTTGAAATAGATTCAAAAGTAGAGTAGAATAGGTAGAAATTATAATCATATATTTATTTCTGAAAACAAATTTAACTGAGAGTTATAATTAAATTTAAGAAGGAATAATTTTGATTTGGTCAGATAAAATATGTGTACTGCAATACCAGTGAAAGACAGGTAGTTCCAGAGAACAAGCTCGGTCGGATAAATAGTAGAATCTGAAGACGAAGATGATGTAGAATTGTTGAAAGATATGGAAGGATGGAGTATTGAAGTATCAGACTACTACTACTACCAAGATCCTATAGAAAAATATGTTAGTTATCTCTAATTTTTGATTACTAATGAAAACCATATACAGTTAATGAAGAAAATTTATGACTCTGCCAACCATAGTCAGAAGAAATAAAAAATGGTGGCTGTTTCAACATGTTTCAAATATTAATCTTTCATTCACAGCTGCATATCTTCCAAACTATCAATAAAAATAAAAAATAAATTAAACGAACATCAAATTTTTTTTTATCTTTATTGAAATTTACAACTGTCAGGAATGGATGAGGATGCAAGGTTAGAAACTAGTGGGTTTGAGTGGTTAGGGAGTTTATAATGGAAGGAGTGATATCTGGTTCGGGCTAGATCGGCTACACAGGGAACATTAAGATCTTTATGTATGATTTTATTTTTGATAAACTAAGGATTTTGAACATCAATTAGATTAGAGTAAAGGTCAATCATATGCTTTCTTTAAATATATCAGGAATGAAACGCCAGGAAGAGTGAGGAATATTCCTGGAGTATCAATTTTGGGGAGTTCGAGAAGCGAGAAAAAGATTAAAATACCGAGGGTAAAAGAGCGGAACGGTAATGACAAAATCGAAACTTTCTTTTCCAAAGTCTAAAAGTTGTATTTCTTTGAATGTATGCTGTCTTCCGACTAACCGTTATAAGAACTATATCGTTAAATATTATATATGCACAACACAATTATAGCTTTAAGTATTGTATATCAGTATGATGGACTGAGTGAGGGCTAAAAAAAGTTAGTAAATAGTAAAGAAATTATTTTTATCGTATCGTTTTACATATCTGTAGTAACTAACTAATGATAAATCCCTCTATTTTCGGAAAATGATGAAAGAAGTATCTGGCTTTGAATATCCAATTAAGTCATGCCATAATTCAAATACTATCTTGTCAGCCGTCGAGTACTGATCATAATTAACGTAAATCACAAGCCGATTCGAATCCTTTAGGGGGTGATAACGTTATCTTGTATTTGTTATCATTTTTATCAGCTTAGGGTATCCCTGATCTATGTTCCAAAAATATTTTCTGTTGTTTAATAGGCACGATAAAAGGAATAAACTATTGCAGTGACGATCTTCTTTATTAACCAACAATAACAGAAAATAAGTTCCCTCCACACGCCATGCTTATAATGAAAATTTATTCCTAAAATACTTTCTACAATTAATTAAATTAATTAGTCTTTACTTTTTCTGAACTATTGTCCATAGATTATTTAACTAGGGGTGAGAATAAAAACGTCAAACTTTTAATAACAGTGCTTCTTTCAATACAAGTTAACAGTTGTTCAAAATAAAAAACTTTATTTTTATCGTTTCTCTGTTCACAACTTGTGTTGTTGATTAGTTTCTTTTTTGTTTTAAAAAATTGATTTCAAGAATTTTCCTTCTTTTATTAAAATGTATTTATTGATATTTACAACTTTATTAATACATATATAACAAGTAAATTTGATATTAGTTACACAATTGTATGATACCGACATGTTGAGAATCTACCCATTGGTAGAACTTCAATATCATTTCTAGAGAATACGTCGATGCCATCTTCTCTTCAGAATCCATGGAGGATTATCAACTAATGAAGGAGAAATCAGGCTCGAAACAACTGTGTTTGGGAAGTTAATCATAGAAGGATTGGTATATGGTTCTAGCCAATCGACACTATATGAAGCCTTGAGGTCGTGATGGATAATTTAATTTTTAACAAAGTAAGGGGCATAAAGGATTTTGGGTTGTAAGGACTGGATACGAAAGGAATTCGATGGTTTAGGGGAGCCCCAAGGTTCAACTCCCTAAGATCAGAGAGGGCTTTTACTAGACTGTTTGTCAAGTAAGTGTAATAATTGGAATGGACGGGCAGTTTTGTCTTTTATGTAGTTTTCTCAATATAAAAACATCATTTACATAACATAATATATATTTAAAAAAAAATGAAAAATTATCTCTTTTCGTACTTAAATTAGCTTCACCGCTGTCAGTCAAAGCAAAATTCAAGGAAATTGGAGCTCCTGATTTCCATGGTCATAACTCGAAAAATCATAGCCGTGGATTCTACAAAGTTTTTTAAATTATTAATTTTAATTTGTTTACTTTATTGCTATAATCTCCTCCATATTTTTCTAGAAATTAGTTGCAATCTTGCTGTAATGCAGGAAATGTTTTGTATATTTTAATAATTGTGACAAAAGTGGTTATTAAAAATTTGATATTATTGATTAAATAAAACCACAAATTGTATCCAATACTGTCTCAACACTTTATTTCTTATTAGTCCAACGTTTCGTCTATTCCAGCCATCTTCAAGGACATCTTTAATACAAATCTTCTCCTCACATTAATTTATAA
>NW_027116002.1:301241-302654 GCF_000696795.3 Halyomorpha halys | reverse complement strand
TGCAATAAAAATTATAAATTAATGTGAGGAGAAGATTTGTATTAAAGATGTCCTTGAAGATGGCTGGGATAGCCGAAACGTTGGACTAGTAAGAAATAAAGTGTTGAGACAGTATTGGATACAATTTGTGGTTTTATTTAATAAATAATTACCTTATTAAAAAAAATTTTGAAATAATATTATTTATGAAATTATTGGTTATTATACTTTCGCTCGTTGACTAAATGTTTGACAAAAGTGAATAGTACTTTTAAAAGGCCTAAGATAGAGCTATCTCTTCCTCGACATCGGAACAGAATGATGACCAAACGACCCGGACATCCTGAGGAACAGGTGGGGTTCGCACTTGGGCCCACCTGCCTTATTAAAGAACCATCCGATTCATGTAGTTTTCTCTACAGCTGCCCTTGTCTTTAGAGAAAGACTCAGCTGGTGAGTCAACTGGATGCAAACTAGCCGAGTGATGGGGATAACTGCGAAGGAAGCAGCTTGAGGTAAGTGGAGGACATGGCATAAGCAGCAGGTGCTGCACGAATTGCCACAGCAGTTTCACTCTGCCGGTTTAAAACTAAGGTAGATATTTTTGATAAAAATATAATACCTATTCGATTAGTTATTAAAGATAATGTAAAAAATAAATAAACAAAAAAATTAAAATTAATTTTTAAAAAATTGCCAGCCAATATATGAGTCAATGTAGTATTTATGTTGAGTAGGTACATAAATAATGATACTTCAAGGTTGAATAATAAATTTTATTATTCCATACATTTGGTATATTCTGTTGAGAATAAAATCAACTAGAGATTAAGAAAATATCTCTATGAGTGCTTAAAGGAAATTAAAAAAATAAAAAAGTACTGAAAATTGGTACTGAACTATTCTCAGGCATAATATTTATGTCTGTACACATAATATTTATTTCAAGGTAGATTTATGGCTTTAGACCAAAATTTATAAGAAGAGCCGTTTTTGAAATGTAAACGTGTTCAGGAAAATACTTCTGCGTATAAGTTAGCAAAAATAGTGGATTATATTTGATTAAATGTTCTCTCGACCACGTTTACACAAATATTACCTATTCTCCTCGGGTATAATAGGATGAACCAGTTTAAAAAAAACACATCTGCGCATGCCTTAGCGAAACTAGTTGATCAAATATCATAAAAGTGATATTGGTTCAATGATTGACTATGATAGCCACATTTCCTTAAACATTTGATCAAACCGGACAAGCCTTTTTCGAAAGATTTGCCTGTCAAGATGAATCTAACAATCCTCAGGCGACTGCTGATGTACGGCTGTGAAGTCTGGGGAGGCATCCTTCACGAAAAGGAAATAACTACAATCATTTCAAAATAAAGTCCTAAGAATCGAAGTTAATGCTCCTTGGTTCATAAGAAATAGCCAATT
>NW_027116002.1:300356-300666 GCF_000696795.3 Halyomorpha halys | reverse complement strand
ATTCTTTTATAAATTTTTAATAAATATAAAATTAATTCATAGTCACACTACCTCTATTCACATATTATTATTATTCATTTTATTTATTCATTTTTTTTTCTTCTCTCTTCCCTTTTTCAAATTGACTTGTTTCTTTTTACTATTAGAAGACAATTGTTTGTTTTATTTAAGTGTGCCAATATCATTATTTTTTGTTATTAATTTTACTTTCCTCTTTTATTAAGAAGCATTATTCTTATCTATTTATTTTCTTTTAGTAAGAACATTGTATATAGTTAGGGGTGTCATTTGTATGACTATACCCCCTCAT
>NW_027116002.1:296018-299376 GCF_000696795.3 Halyomorpha halys | reverse complement strand
TATATATATATATAATATAAGTTATATCAACCATGTAAGGCCCACCAGGCCGATCTGGTATAAAAATAAAATAATAATAAATAAAAGATGAATCTAGGAAAATTTTAGTAAGTCTTTTTTTTTGGTTGCGATATAGCCTTTGTTATCTGATGATTATGTTTGCTAACTGACAGTTTAAGCTAAGACCACCTGCTAAGCCCCCTAATGAAAACCTGAACCTTAGGTCGAAAATCGGCATGGATAAATATTTTTTTCTTTATTTATGTATTTTTTTTTTATCACCGCATCCCCCGACCATCTTCTCCAATCAACATATTTATTTGTCTTAGCGTTCTTATTTTATTTATTTACTTATTTTATTTTAGTTTTTTTTTTTTTTATTAAGAATTGCATATTTATATTACATTACATATGACAAACTTACACATGATATGGTATATAAAATTTCAAGGTGAATGTTGACAGCTGTAATTCTACATTGCACATTTACAAGATAAATAATTGAGGAAGATATAAAATAAAATATCGTATACATATTTTTTAATGTAGTATACTTACCCACATTTACATAAGTTGGTGATTAACTAAAATATTTTGTAATGTTGGAGATACCAATGACCATATATGTGATTCAAGGAGTTGGCTGGAGGGTGTGGTCAAGGCAGAAAACACAAAATAAGCATAAATTTATTTTTAACACGAATCCAGAACTGTTATAATCACTTGGTCTGGAATCCGAACTTTTTTTTTCCGATCCCGATAAAACAGAATATGAGTTGATAAGTTGCATTACGTATTGGTTACATAACTCAGATTAGATACAACCTTTTTCTGCCGTTGTTACTTGGAGCTATATGGTGAGATACTTAACTGAAGTTTGATGGGTCCATTCTGTGAGATTTTGATTTCAAATATTTGGCGGTGAGGAGCCTCCAAATCCGAACTCGTCAATCGAAGCCGAAGGAAGGCCTGAAACATGGGTTATGTTAACAAACATTGAAAATTAAACTATTGTGTATTCTTACTAAACGCAGTTCCAGCTTCTTAAAATTAATTTGGAAAGTAAATGGAGTAGATTTATGTAGTGAGTTTTTCTTAATTTTGTTATTAGAATTCATAAAACTATTTTTTTTTTATCCCAGATACCAATGTAATCATGATATGTCATTCAACAATGGGTTTACGTCAGAAGTTACCGATGAATTTTTCTCTTACTAGTGATATATTGATAGCCGGAATAGCCGTAAATATTTTTTTAACTGAATGTTTTTATTTGATAATTGTCCTGTTGAAAATAAGACAAAATATTAAAATACATTTAAATAAATAATTTAAATTTAATCCATTATAGTCTCAAAACCTTTTATTTTCTTTACAAGTCCGACGTTTCGACAAATTCGGCCATCCTTAGGATTGTCCCTGACAAAAACACATATTTCATACGGTCTATTCTGCCCAGGTCAATTCAACAATTTCTAATTAGTCAATTTTCACATTAAAACAAAAATTAAAATTCTTCATCACAATCACTTATTTGTTTTAATTTATCACAATTATAAAAAGGTTGTGATAAATATAAACAAATAAGTGACTGTGATAAAGAATTTTAATTTTTTTTTAATGTGAAAATTGACTAATTAGAAATTGTTGAATTGACCTGGGCAGAATAACCTGCATGAAATTGTGTTTTTAAATTATTTAGTTCAAAAATTGTATAAGATTATCCCTGAGGATGGCCGAATTGGCCGAAACGTCGGTAAAGAAAATAAAAGGTTTTGAGACAATAATGGATAAAATTTAAATTATCTATTTAAACAACATTAACCAGTCTCAAGAAAGTATTTAAGATTTTAAATAAAATTAAAATACAATATTTGAATCTAGTAGGATTTAAAAAAGACAACTCTATAATCCTTTTTAAAAAAATGTATATGGTTAATTATGTGCTAGAAACGTTGACGATCCTTGGAGAGCACAAAGGCAGGAGTGCAGTGGAGGCAGACAATGCTGAGGTACTATTGTACAAGACCACAAGGGGGCCCCTCGAGTAATGGAGTTGTTTCTTTGTTTTGGCAAAAAAGGAAGACTGGAAGCCATCTTGCCACGGCCTTGGCCCTCTCGGTTTCCGGCACAAAACTATCATCTCGCCTTGACCGATTGCCTCCCAAACCACCTGCCCCACAGCCTTATAGATCCACTATTCCCCTACTCGTCATGGCACAGTAAAAAATAATTCGTTTATATATGATGAAATACATGGAGGAAAAATAAATTTGATATTTAAAAAAATACATTATATGTCAATGATTGAATATATATTATTTTATTATTAATATGCGAAAATACATTTTTTAAAAATGCAAGTAAATACACAGGGGGGAAAAACAGAAAAAAGTTAATCGATACTTTGCTAAAAACTTAAGAAAATTCTGATTTATTATATTAAAAAAATAATATAAATATAAATTACATAGACATAAATAATATATGAATTTAAAAAAAAAAAACATAGTATATTAAAAAAATCTAAAATATCGATCGTCAACCATATGTATATAAACTTACTACACTAATAAGAGAGTTGGAAACCATTGGAAGATGTCAATCTAGTTCTGTATACATTTTTAATGTGGTACCTTAAATTTATGTACAATATAAGTGATAAAAAAAAACTCAAATAGAATTAATGTATACAGAATTTTTTTAGGTTTGTTCTATTATTTTAGGAAGAATTTATTCAATTATTATGAACTTATTTCTGAAGTCTTTGATTTAAGATAAAACCTGAACTTTGAAACTATAAAATTTACACTTACATCTATAAGGCTGAAACAAATATACCAACGTGGGTAACTTTTTATTTGAGATAAAAAAGTTATTTTATTGAAAAATAATACAATCTGTCACATTTAAGGGCAATGTGTATTAGTGCTGTAAGTATTAATTCAAATTATATATGCATATTAAAGAAAAATAAGCAAGTAACCTAGCTAAATTGAAATTTATAATTTCAGATTAATTATTTATGTTCTTATGAACACCTTACCATTGGTCAGAATTTGATGTGCATATTTTGCAAAAAGACGATATAGAGAAATTACAAAAAATATCGGATATATTTGTACATTGAAAGTGAACGACACGTTTAACATTTCTTTTACTTTGCTTTAGTTTTAACACATATTTCTATAAATAATTATAAAATTTTTGTTTTTTTAAGTAACTCCGCTTAACATTGAGCTATAGATTATCACTTCAGAGGATGTTCCAAAAAGCTTTTGGTGAGGAATAACAATTCTCCCTATTAATTAGTCAGTTGCAAGCATATCTAGCAGCATTAATGTCAATCCAATCAATA
>NW_027116002.1:280193-295968 GCF_000696795.3 Halyomorpha halys | reverse complement strand
ATACATTGTAATAAAACTGAAAATGATAATGTATTGTAATGAAAACAAAATAATTTACTTTTTCAATAAAATTTTTTGAGGTTAAAAAACATCCAATTTTAATGTAATGTATTTTAAATTAACATATTGTTGCACAAAGTTTCGAGACTATTGTCTCATATTCATGTACTTTAATAACCTCATGATTAGTCAAAAATTTTAATTTCACAAAGAAGACCATGTCATATCTACATTGATTGGAAATAGAATTGCATTTGATTTACACTTCAGCTATTAACTTCTGAGTTAATCTAGATAATAGTCATCTATAATTCTGATTAAAGAAACACAGGTAAATTAAAATGTGTAATACTGCTAAATTAGTAAAAATTCGATATAGTATCCATTACCTCCGGGGTACTCCTACACAAATTGTGCCTATTCAATTTTTATTTTACAATAAGTCTCTTGTCCACTGCCGATTCAAACTCCGAGGTAGATTGTAGGAATGGGCGGAACTAGATAAGGATTAGGATGATTAAAAAGGTTTATATGGAATTTCCAGAATTTGTTGGTATGAGGTCAAAAACAAAAAGGGATATGAAGTTCATGCTGTTTGTTCTGTAGGAAATGTAATACGGTGCATTGTATGGTTCTAAGGATTTTGGATTGAAAGAATTGGATATGTTTGATTTTTTATGGTTTAGCTGTCCCCAAAGTTCAAGTCCGAAGGTCGAGTAGGTCTGAGTATAGTCTTATAAATTAGAAGTTTGTTTTCTATTGAGAGATGAGAGGTCCTGCTAAGAGTCGGTCTTGTCTTTCAGTCTGATATGTTTGGTTCCAGGTAAGTCTTTTGTCTAAAATGAATCCAAGATATCGTACTGTGTCGGATCTGGGTAAAGTAATTATTAAAAAAACTGGTGGGCAGAAGCTGCAAGTGGGGTAAAAGCCACATGGGTGCATTGTGATTCATTAAATTTTATCTGCCATTAGTTGCACCATTGTTCAATCCTGGTGAGGTGTGTTTGGAGATCTAAATTATTAAAAATAAACAACCAATAATATTAATATAAATTGACTAACGATCAAAAACAAAAATACAAAAAGCTACAAATTAGAGTTAATAACAAAAATTAACAACTTTAAAACGAAGTATCATCAGTATTTGATTGCTAAAACTACATCAAATTAACTAACCATAAGTAAAGCTAAAGTCATTTTATAAAAACTGTTAAATTATTATTTTACCATTTAACAGAAATATTTTTGAATCAAATTAACCAACCAAATCTGATTTATTTGAAAGCTGAGAAACAGAATAATAAACAAGTTTTATTTTATTTCATTTTATTGTTTTGTATAAATTAGAGCGTAAGACGTACGCATGTCTTATCGCAGCGCTTAAAACAGAGCGAACCATTTATATCATATTTTGTATTTAGTCAGCTAAATTTTGACTATTATTTTTTCTAGGAAGAAAGATTATTATGCATAAACCACAAAAAATTCGATATTCCCTACGTATTACGAGCAGGATATGCGAAAAAAATATGTTATTGGATACAGTATATTCAGACAAAATGGGTTGACACGTCATCCTCTACTATTGAAGAATGCTGAAAGAAAACGGGGAAAAAAACAGTTGACAGCTGTATAAATAATTCTCTACAGAAAACCATCCATTATATGGAGCGGGAGGAACTAAATAAAAGATTTTCTTGCTTTAAAAATAAAAATCCCAAACTTTTTTTTTTGACTCGTATATGATGATACGTTCATTCTCATATTTTATTTAAAAATATCGATGTTTTACCGTGGTGAAACATAATTTAGACCAATAAAAATATAAATGGTGTAGATGTCTTTATTGTATCTCTGTCTCTCTTATAATCGCCCTACTAAACAGTTGTTTATTTAAATAAGTTAGATGTTTCGTGTTAAGTCGCATTTTAAATATTCATTGAGAATATTCCATAATAGCTACATATTAATATTTATTGAAGCACATATAACATAAAAATTCATTTGGGATCTTTTGATTGAATTTATTTGGTAGTAATAATAGGTCATATTTGATAATGATATGTTCAAGAAGTATGCGTTTTGTTAATAACTATAATAAATTTTGGTATACATATCAAATAAATAAAATTAAAACTGTTAAAATTCAAAATATACTTTAAAGATATACTCGTATAATAGTCTGTCAAATAAGCAAACTTAATTTTTTAGCCGTTTGAACAAACTAAAAAAAAATTCAAAGAGGTATTTTGTTAATTAAAACGATAATGGGTGGGTAACGCTCACTACAATTAATTAATTAGCTCATCACGTTTCGGCCTGTCAAGCCTACTTCAGGTAAAATCTTTAAGGTCTAGCAATATATTACAATACAGTACCAAAAAAAAAATAAATAAATAAATAAAAATTAAATTATATATATACATATATATGTTCATTAACAACTTTAACATAATATTATATTACAATTTGCACATATTTTAATTTTATGCACGACCATATCTTAAAATTTACATCTATTAGTTATAAAATTAATATTTCTTACTATTAAAAACATGAAAAATGAATAGTAACATTCAAATGTAAAATAAATGACGTACTGCTCAGTACAAAATTAACAATAAATCAGTTACAATATATAGTTTTCAATGTTTGAGATATGACAAATCTTTAATCAGTAATAATGTGATCATTAAAAAACAATTTAAGGAAATAGATGCATAAAACAAATTAGAAAAAAGAAATAACGCAAGATAAAAAAATAATGTAAACATAAGGATATAAAAATAAGAATATATCATAAATTAGTGCATTCGAATAAGGAAACAACTAAATAACATATTACTAATGTCTTAAATAATAAAAAGCTTATAATAAATTATTAATTACAATTGCTCTTCGTAATAACATTTGTCAACAATATAATAAAATGTAAAAATAGTGTCCTCATCATTAATAATATAACTAACATGTCAAAAAATGAAGTTATATGCAATTTACATGATCCGTTGTGTATGTATATATGTAAATATTCTATTTTTTGAGATAAAAAATAGTGAAGCTCAATTTGCATGGGTATATCGTATTACCATGGATGATCTTATGGACAAAATTTCAAATAGTAAATTTACAACATTTCAAGAGCACAATTTACGACATTTACAAAGAGTAAAATATAAACAAATAAAAATTAGGACCTGTTGATACAGAAACAATGTTATTTTATACTAACATTATTGGATGTTATGGAGGTATTTATAATTTATGGATGTAATTTCAAAGTACTCATGCGATTTTAATAAGCTAAAAAACATAAATTAATAAAATAGAATAGAAACCGAAAAAAAGATTAGCAATTACGCATTACTTACAATAGATTAGATGTTATTTTATAAAAATAACGTCTAACAAAATAAAATTCTATTAATTATATTTTTTATTCTAACGTTTAAAAATATAAACTGATATATATTTAATCCGAAGAGACTAGACTTCTTGTCGGATTCCACGACTAAACGAACTATTTTTACTTAGTGAGTGATGAAATAATGCAGGATAAAACAATAAAGAGAACAGAATCAAAAACTAAAGATGGAAGGAGAGTCCTAAGTTATTCCAGTTAATGGCACAATTATAGTGTAAGAACTGCTTTCATAGTTCAACAAAAATTAATATTTTAAAATTTCAACTTATTATAATTGAAATATTTTGGAAAAATTTGTGGTGGTCTAAAAATGCATTCAAAATTGACTGAAATATTTCACAAGTTGTAGAAACAGTAATAACAGTATTATTGACCAATACAAATTTTTCTTTGATAAAATAATAAAATATGATAAAAAAAAAAAAACTGTTATTAAGTAAAATTAGATTCATCTATGATTCCTTGAACGTGTTTAAAAAATAATTTTCTATTAATAGTTATAATTCATCTTCCGTTATAATTCAAAAATGATTTTAAGTTATTTTTTTGTAATGATTTGTAGAGGTAGAGCCTTAACCAATGCCAGTAGTAGAGTTTCGGTCATATAGCTGGAATTAGCATGGAAGTTTAGTTACTAAACAATGGTTACTGTAGTGGGGCTTTAAATGGACAAAAAATCCCATTAGAGGAACCGGTTGTGCAGGGGCTGGCCGCAGTAGAGGGCTCCTCTTTCAGCATCGCTTAGCCAACGCAACCAATGGGCTAGTTTCTTAACCCCGCCCTGTCCACCTAACTTCAACTCTGAGTTATTTTGTTTCCAATTTCCTCTCTAAAAAAGACATAAAAATAAATCTCAGTAATATTCAGCCTTATTTAGGTATTATATAAAAAAAAATCAATACTACAAATGTTCATTATAAAAATTCTAACTAAAACTTTAAAAGGATAAATTCACCGAATTAGAAATTTTCGATTTTTTACTTTTATTGATTGATAAAAATACTAAAACATGAATAGTGAATGGAAAACCCAATACATCAATGTTTTTCTTGAATAGTGACACATTTAACAAACATTTTTTTTAAATATATATATGTTACTTTCCCATTGTATCATCTATTTCATTTTTCTTTCATATTGTTCAATATGTTGATTCAAATTTTTTTTTCAGTTTTTTAGACACTGCTTACATATCTTATTTTATTCATATCCTCTTATCTACACAATATTATATATATATATATATGTTATCAATCTGCTACCGTCTAATTCCATGGTTATCAATCAACTTTTTTTTATTATTTAATTCATTGTTATGTATACTACCAAATTTGTTATTTTATTATTTCTTTACCTTAAAAACCCTTAAATAGGATTTTGTAAAAAAAATCGAATAATAAACTTACTTTAATGAGTAACCCAAAATTTTCGCCAAAGATTTCTATTGAAATCCTTCAAATAAGCAAAGATGAATCTGAATTTTGTTGATGTAGGTAAAAAGAGGGGGGATTTAGCTTTCCAGCAGTTGTATAGATAAAATGCAATGGAGCAATGAGCGATTTTATGAACCATGGTCACAGGAATAAAAAAAAAAAAATTATCCAAATAAATAAAAGTGAAAATTCCTAATTTTTTAATTCTTTGAAAAACAGTATTCAAGGGTTTGAGACGACACATAAACGAATACGATTTTCATTACTTTAAAAAAAAAAATTGGTTGGTAAAAAAACCTACTTACTCATCAGGTTTTTTTTTTTTTTTTAATTTTTAGTGAATAAAAAGTCATTTGATGGAATCAGTAATATTTTTTTCTTATTTTGCAGAAAGAGATAAATCTAATGTCATATAATAACGATAAAAAACATATACTTTTTGAGGTACGCGCAAAAAAAAATTTTTGTTAATATATTTTGTTACCGAAAAAATCGGACCAACCTATATTCTTCCCGGAAAAATCCGGAACATTTATCAAAAATACCCATCATTATCGGATGAACGGCATGAAGTATGAAGAAACAAATATTAATTTTTATTTATTAGATTGGACGTTTGCGAAGATAGTACCATAGACTGCGGATGCTTTCTTTACTGAGGTCATTCTACAGACTTTCCTAGAACTATTAGAGATTGCGTTTGAGGAATACCTCGTCAGATGTGCTTTACCAGATGTGCCAATGCCACTGCCACTATCAGCGATATGTAGCCGGTTTTCTTTTTCTGTTAAAAAAAGGTTTAGTACCAAATCGGTGGGTTTCTCCGCCTAGATTTCCTTTTACCTTGTTCTATACTACTACTACTAAGTACAGGAGTTCTATGCATACCCATGGAACATTAATCTGCTAATAATTTTAAAAAATAGCCCCTATCTCGCTGTTCTAAAAATCTTACTAATTAGCTAAATAATAATAGTTCTTTCTGTTAAACAACTATCTTAGCGAAACGTTTTTGGTATAAGAATTAATAAAGAAGCATTAAGTTCTATATTGAATGAGTACCAGAACTTACTGATTCCCTCTAATAACATAATATATTTATTATTTTCCAGGTTTTTGTTATTGTCTTATTTTTTACTTTAGCCACCTAGAGATTTTTCTAGACTATATCGGTAGCCAAATTTTTTTTTTTATATTTTCCTTTATGGTCCAGTTGCATACATTAATATTCCAACTTTTTTCAAATATATGTATTTCTTTTTTTTAAAGAAAAACTCCTCAGTTTTTTCCATCCATGTATACACTGTACCAGTTACCATCTTCCCCTCTACACGCCACAACCCCTGATGAAGACCTGAAACTCAGGTCCAAACGTCGGCATAAAATAAATAAATATGGTTTTGTTTATTTATGTTGTTCTTTGCTGACCGCACTCCCCGACAAACTTCTTCAAGCATTAATCTACGGTCAACTATCTACACCTCATAATATTAATCAATTTTGATACATTTTATCCTTTTCTATTTTATGGCATGTGGAAACAATTTAATTCAATTATGAAACAAAGGTATTGAAAATTAAAAAAGTGTAAAAATTGTTCTGTGCTTCTCCTGTATACAAGTCTACGTCATAATTATAACAAATTATTCTTCAAAGAATAAGAAACCTAGTTGGCTCTTTTGTTCATATTCCTATGGCAAATTCCTTCATCTTGGACATGGAAGACCTTTTCATTCCCAATGGATTAGTTATATAGAAACATGATCTGCTTGCGTTATGGTAAATCAAGACATCCTAATTATTCAAATTAGGGATTTAAACCAGTAAAATCGCAATTTAATAGATTTCTAATTATTTTACTGAGGATTTTACACACAGATTCTACTATAATTTTTTAATAACTATTTCTACAAAGTACTTTCTACAATTAATTACTATAGCTCTTTATTTACAATTCTATCTCACCTGACTGACTTTAATAGTAATTAGTTTCCTATCCATCTATATTTATACTTCCTTAACTTAAGCTTATTATTATTTTATGTTTATTCTTATGTTCTGTTACTTTTTACAATGTTTCTATCTCATTCCTTTTGCGCTGCAAAGTGGGGTGAAACGTTGGTTAATATTAGATAGTTTTTTCTACTATTTTGTATCTTTACTGACCGCCACCAGGACTTTCTTTCTACTTCTAACGGTCAACTATATTATTCCAATAAAATAATTATACCTATAAAAATTCCTTTCAGGAACTTTTAAAGTAATTAAAACAGAAGTATGAAAACTTCATTTAGAAATATGGAAGTAACGTATATAGGTTGATAATTTAAAAATTATTTAACACTTCTAACTTCTAAGAACTAAAATATAATAAAAAACAATAACAAAAATAAATATAGTAAATTAATTCAATCAGGCTAAAAAGGATGAAAAATGGTTTAAGATAAGATTCTCATCTAATAAATATGTTTTTGTTTAACCCACAAAATGTCTGTTATCAATACTGAGCTCTAATAATTTTTAAAATAAAAAAAAGAAGTTTTAAGTCATTTTTTTTTACATGTTGAGATACAAAAGGATGAAAGCTGAAACACAAAACAAACTCAAAATATTTACACACGTGTTCTTGACTCATTATGGACTCTAGAAAATAGATCCTGTCGGAAGAATAATAATGAATTTATTCAGCTGCATTTCGGATGGATGCACTTAGTAAGTAGTTATAAATATTTTCATTTCGTGAAATGTTTTCAGAATCTTCAGTGGGATGTAATCCTAGATCGAAGCCGATAGCTGGGAAAACTGACACTTATAGGCAAATGAGGTCTTATTATAATGAGGCTACTATATTCAAGACTTTTTCTGAAGTTTTTTCCTCCTCTTCCTTCGGGCAGGATGTGCTTCTGGCTGTTCGTCCTTCGATACCCTGGCGTCTGTCTAGTCAGCAACAGTAATAACCATCTTGCGCAAGAACCTGTCAGGGTGTCGTAGCCAATCACTTGAAACCGTAGCAGAAAAGTGGTTTGTTACCTTCGGATACAAAAATATAAGGTCGTGCCAGATTTGATTTAGCAAAGCTACCTGTTAAGAACCAAGTTCAAAATATATCTATCAGATATATCTTCATCTCATATCTATTTACACTTCTATCATCCTTGCAATGCAAATAATGCTCACACTATATCAATCAATAAAATCGTTTTAAATGGATGATGGTGAAGAAGTGCATTGGCTTATTATTAAAAGAAAATGGGATGTAAGGCAAAGAAAATATTGGTCACAAAATTATATGTTTCAGATGTTTTCAATACAGTATTGCATGTCCTTTCCCTACTAAAATAACACACTACTGTTAAATAATCGACTCTATCTTCTTTTCTTCAGGTCTTTCTTAACCTCGTTTTTTCTTCTGTATTTTTCAACCAAGGAGCTCCTGTTAGATTTTAATCATAGAGCTATTCCGATTCAGTCATCTTTTTCACAGTTAACTACTACCATTTTTGAAATTTTAATAACTTAATAAAATCTACTCAGATAAGCAGTCCATTCCGTATTCAATATTTGTGGTTATGTTGTTACTTTTATTCCTTTCTGTATGTACCAACCTTCCTCTAGAATTGTTTTAATTTTTACTGTTTCATTTGTCCAGGTTTTGTATTATCCAAAATTTTAGTTGTTTCCCCCCTTTGTAGTGAGCATAAGCATACTGAATTTTTAAATACAATAGATAGATATTTCATGCTATTTGGCAGAATACTGTTTGACAAAGAATTGAAACAATATTAGAGTTTAAAAAACCAAACTTACAGATTAAATAATTGATAAAAAAAAAATCAAATGTAATAAATAAATTAATAAAATAAAAAATAATATTAACAATAAAAAAATAGATGGAAAAAATAAATTAGCACATAGAAATATATATATTATTTTAAATATTTAAAAAAATTAATTAAACAATAGATACAAAAATTACAAGCAAAATAAATACAATATTAAACAGTTTAAAGAAAAGAAATATTTATGTATGCTTCTAATCATAAATAAAACAGTGATGAATAAGGTATTTATAATAAATTTGATGATGGAAAAAATGAAAGCAAAGAAAGTAAAATAAGAGCAGCAAAAAATTCATTTTAATAAAAATCAGAAATTGAAAATAAGAAATTATTATTTCATGCAAGTGGTTCTTGTTATTTTTCCTTTAATAACTGCTGAAGAAATCCAGGACCTAATTAAAAAGCTCAAGGGAAAGAAAAGTTCTGGTCATAATTTGATCCCAGTCATAGCAATCAAAATGTTACCCAGAAAAATTGTTGTTTTCATCAGCTCAATTTTTAACAGTCGCCTTCGTACTGGATATTTTCCTGATACGTGGAAGAAAGCCGAACTCATAGTAATTCACAAGCCTGGTATGAACGCTAATCAAATCAGCAGCTATAGACCTATCAGTTTACTACCCATTTTTGGAAAATTACTGGAATCAGTTATAAAAAAACATATTAATTCTTTTTTTCAGAGCATCAAAATTATTCCTGATTTTCAATTCGGTATTCAATACAGTCATTCCACTTCCCACCAACTGGCAAGACTAAGAAAGTTCTTGGATTTTCAACAAGCATTCAATTAGGTCGCATCGAAGTCTCCTATATAAACAAAAGAAAGCAGGCACTCCAAAATACCTATACAATATTCTAAGCTCATTCCTCAATGGTAGAAAATTTTCTATCAGAATAAATAACAAAAATTCTACCCTGAGATAAATACATACCTGTACTCCATAAGGTTTAGTCCTTTCTCCCATTTTGTTCAAATTCTACCTTCATGACATTGTCCAGTCCATACACACCTCTATAGCTATGTTCGCTGAATACACAGCTGTGTTCTCTCAACATGATGACATAATAAAAGCCAGCACTTTGCAAAGTCACCTTAATAATCTAGAACAATATTTCACTAAATGGATGATTAGCTTGAACATTGAAAAATGTAATTCAAAAGTTTTTACGCTTCGACGCCCACCAGACCCACCGGAATTAATCCTCCAAGGTAAAAATGTAAAATGGAATCCTGCCAGTGAAACGGTAAGATACCTGGGAATTCACCTAGATCGCCGCCTTACCTAGAATCACCATATCAACATCAAACTTATGCAAGGTTAGCTATGCTATATCCTATCCTAAACAGAAATTCGAAACTAAAACAAAAACAAATGTTCATATATTTAAAACAAAACTCAGGCCACTGCTGAAGTAGGGCTGTGAAGTCTGCCGAGTGGCATCCTTTTAGTACAAGAGCCCAAGTCCAAAGAGAGGAGAAAAAAGTCAGTAATTAAACCTCAATTTTTTATTACTTTAATGAAAACTATGTATAATTACTAGTAAAAATTGATGAGTCTGCCAAGTATAGGTAGGGAGAGTAAAAATGGTGGCAGTTTCTAAACGTTAAAAATAGTTAATTTTTATTCGGAGCTCTATATCATTACAACTACCAACAACAATAGAAAATCTAAGAAAACATCATTTAAAGTAGAGTAAATTTGCTAAATTGTAAGCTCTAATAGAGCTATTTAGGTTCAATAGTTCTTGAGATATAGCTTTTTAAAAAGCAATCTTTCATATACAGAACGTACTTAAATATCAGTAGTTAGTTAATTTATTTTAAAAAATCTATATCACAGGAACTATGTGACGTACAGATGTCTATTAGCGCTTAAAGTAAAGCTAGTTTAATGCGCTATGAAACAGTTTTAGACATTTATTTTCATAGGAGTAGTAGTTTTCACTAAAATAAATAGAAGTAATAAATAAAATAAATAGAATAAATAGAATAGAATAGAATAGAAATAGAATAGAATAGAATAAATAAAATAAATAGAAATTCACTAAAATAAATAGTTGTTCGGAGAAATTTCCATTTGCCATATTTATATTCATATGTGAATATCATAAAAACTACTACTCCTACGAAGATAAGTGTCATAAACTACTTTATAGAAAGTTAAATTTCCTTTATTTTAGTGTTAGTAGTCATATGTAGGTAATAGGTCTTATGAGTCTAGAGATATATTTTTTCAAATATCCAACATTTCATACGAACAACTATATATTAACAGTTTGTGAATTTATTTTGTCCAATATCATAAAAACTACTACTCCTACAAAGGTAAACGTTATAAACTATTGTATAGTAATTTAACTAGCTTTAATTTGAGTGCTGGCAGACATCTGTACGTCCAGTGGTTTTTGAGATATAGATTTCTCAAAATAAATAAACTAGCTACTAATCTTTCAGAAGACTTTTAAAAAAATGTTGCTTTTGAAAAAGCTATTTCTCGAGAACTATTGGACGTAAATAGCTCTATCAGGGCTCATATTTCAACAAATTTACTCTCCTTTAATGTTGTTAATATTGTCTAGTATTGTTGGTAGTTTTTATGATATAGAGCTCTGAATGAAAAATTAATGTTTTTTAAGGTTTTGAAACAGCCACCATTTTTTATTCCCCATACCTATACTTGGCATACTTATCAGTGTTGACAAGTTATTATACATAGTTTTCATTAAAGTAAGCAAAAATTGGGGTGAGATAACTTTTTTTCTTCCCGGCTCTAGTACTATTTACGAAAAAATTACAATCTTTTCAAAATAAAGTCCTAAGAATCGCAGTTAATGCTCCTTGGTTCATAAAAAATAGTCAATTACAAATTATATGAAATTCCAAATGGTGTCAATAGAGGATTACATCAAAAAACGGTTCATGAAGTTCCACTCCCAGTTGCCGACCGTTAAAGGAGCAGTGACCTACAATCTGGGAAACCCAACCTCAACCCGAAGAATGAAGCCATGAATTACTAATCCATTATTCACCCTACCTCTATTTTAGTTATTATTATTATTTATTTATTTTTTTGCTTCTGT
This sequence comes from Halyomorpha halys, assembly GCF_000696795.3. Classification (NCBI taxonomy): domain Eukaryota; kingdom Metazoa; phylum Arthropoda; class Insecta; order Hemiptera; family Pentatomidae; genus Halyomorpha; species Halyomorpha halys. The sequence goes on along the minus strand of NW_027116002.1, from coordinate 284,191 downwards.
CATCCTTTTTTCAAATTAACTTGTTTCTTTTTACCATTAGAGGGCAATTGTTTGTTTTTTTAAGTCTACAAATATCGTTATTAATTTTACTTTTCTCTTCTATTGAGAAGCATTATTCTTATCTATTTATTTTATCTTTTTTTTTCTTTTAATTATAACATTGTATATAGTTAGGGCTGTCTTTTCTACGAGGCATCTCCCCCCCCCCCCATAATGAACTGTTAAAAATATAAATATATATTAGATCTGGTATAAAATAAATAAATAATTACTGCTGTTTTTATTTTTTTGTTCTAATATTTTATTTTTATGTTTAGAAACTATACTTATTACAACAATAAAATAAAATGATATTTTTTGCTAATTTTTTTCGTTTTCTGAGCTATGTAATTAAATATCCTCAAGATCAGATGCACTAAATACAGTCCGACCCTTTTGAGAAAGACCGATCCTTTCTCATGGTAATTTGCTGAAAGCTCTGTGAGCTAGGTGTTTACGGATGTGGGGGCAAGCGAGTATAAGACGGGAGGACAAAGGTTTGTAATTCTTTGAGACTTGTGACCTGACACAAACACGATGTGTGGCCACTGTTTATAAAGGTGTGCAATGCGAAACGAAGCACCAAGTTGATAGCATTGCCTTCGTTACTCATTCTTGGCCCAGTTCTCCTGAGGTCTCCTTCCGGCCAAGTATATCCTAAATTATATATGAAGGTCTTCGAGCAAAAGTATGGCAAATCACATTATGAAAATTGTTCAGTTGAGCAGTTTTGATATAACTTTAAATACTCATTTACTCTCTTAAATAGTTCATATTCTATAATATTATAAATAACCATGTCAGAATTATTTTGTTAGACCAATAAAGAAACATTTTCAACACTATTCTAATTCGTAGCTTCATTGATGACACTTTTATATTATATAAATAAAATGGTTAACATTTATTTGTGATTATTCTATTAACTACATTTTATGTGTTATAGCAAATATTGTCATTAAAAATTATTTAATTTAAATTAGACTTAAGTTATTGATCAACCGTTACCATCTTTCTGATACAAGAAGATATCATATATTTTTTCCATTCAAACAGTTTTGTGATGCGTTAGGGCATAAAATATGGTATCTAATATTTATTGTAATTAAACTTTTTGGCTTTATCGGAGTCTTTGAGACTGATTTCATAAATTTTTGAAATATTATTTTAAGACATTAATCTTTTTAGAGTAAATTATAGTGACTTCTGGATGTAGGTAAATATTTTAATTAACAAGCAGTTAATTATTAATATTACTATTATTATTCAGTTAACATTATGAAAGTTTTCATTTTTTTAGTTACTACATTTCACAGTCGGATACCTCATATACTCCATCTAATATCTTATACCTCTATTATTCTTTTTTTTTAGAAATTGTAACCACAAATTACACCTTATGTTTAGAAATAACTTTATTTACACGATATTGAAATATAACTAAAAAAAATTAGTGATAATTAAAAAAATAAATCTTAAACGTTTATATTTCCTTAACCTTGTTAGCAGTTAAAGAACTTGAATTTTTAACTCTCCATGTTATACAATTTATTTTATAACTATATACATCCTACCAATTTAAAAGAAAAACAGACAAAATAGACTTCTTCATTTTACCTTATTTTTAAAAGGTTTTTTGATTCTATGATGATTCAGACTCGGAATTTGATTCTAATCTTCACCACCTTATCCATATAACTCTTGTTGTTCTTCGGAACAATTAGAAGCTTATGGTGATGACTAAAAGTTTTAACCACATTCTTACATTATCAGTATTCATTACATAGGAACTCAAGGCTCACACTTGTACTTATAATTTAATATAACGTTTATATTATAAATAATTAGTAACTTGCTTTAAATTTCAATTAAAGGACAGTTGTGTATTCATTGTATACATAGGTGTGTGCGCCTTATCTTTTATATGTTTGTATATTATAATAAATTTGTAAATATAATCTTAGGGGATTTGCAAAATATATATATATATATCAAATGTGGTTTTTATTTTTCAAATCTCTTTATTTATTATTAGGAGGTAACTGCTTCATTAATAATTCATGCTCCATAAATTAATTCCATCATTACAGCAAAGCTGGTTTGAAAATTGGTGAATAAAGTAAAATACAGCACATGCTATGACAACTTCCCATCACTTTTCATTGAAAATCAGCAGTTTAAAAAAACTTCGGAAATATTGAGGGCTTACTTCATAGTAGTCCTAAGTCTAAGGAGTCTAACTTTACGAAAAATACAGCCAAACGTTCCCTCTTTTCGGAAAATTACAACTCTTCAATCAATGTTTTGACTGAACCCGTTTGGTATGAAATCACAATCTATTCAATGAAAAAATTAATTGAAAAGTTGGTATTTTCTAATAATAGAATTTCGCAATTCTCTTTCCTTTAATCGTATTTTTCTTAAAGTTAGTTTCCTTGTATTTAGCACTAATGTGAAGTAAGCCATCAATATTTTTTTTTTTTTAAAACTAGATTTCTACCGAGGCATACATAAAACAAAAACGTCTCGATTTAAGCAAGATACTGAGGCTTCTGTATCCAATCTTCAAAATATAGAAAATTAAAATTACAACTGTGGCTGAAGTTTTTAGTAGTACAAGGGAACGTAATATCAAAACATATCTATTTGAAGAAACTACATTTTCAGTCTAATAAAAAATTCAAAGTTACCAATGTTATATTTATACCATTTAACAATGATTACATGATAAGTAGTAAGTAAGCTAATATAACGCAGGATAACACCTTATATTACTAAAATTTGACGAGATATCGCTGCTATTCTTTAATTGTGGAATATTTTAGAAAAAGTTTTTTAATTAATTCTGTATTTGACATGTTCTATAGATTGAACTATACACCGGGGTTATTTCGCGGTTAATTAGCTTTTGGGGAAGTCTGTAGAAGGCCTACAGTAGAGAAATAAACCCGTCTCAGCGGTAATATCTTTGGAATGCGCTCCTTTCAAAATATAACCTAAACTAATTTTGCATGATGTACCATTGTTAACGAAAAGCAGCGTTATATGGAAATTCTCTCAAAGCGATAAGAAAGAATTGGATTATACGATAGAGGCCAACATATAATTATGATCAATTATTCACGAATAAACTTATGAGGGAGGTCGCAAACCCAAAATCATTTGATGGCCCGAAAAGTTTCGAAATTTGAGAACCAACTTCAAATTGCGATAATTGTTGTTAAGCATTATTTAAAAATATTAATATATTCAAAATTTCTCAAAAACGCTAATTAGGCAGTTTTCCAAAAAATATATACATTTATATGTATAAGATAAATAATAATGTAATGCTCTGACTCATATACAACGGAAACGGACAAAGCTAATTTTGATGTTACTTTACATATTTTAGGGAATGTCTTTATCTAGAGCGATCTAATGGCGATAATCTCCTAAGCAAAGAGAAACCCGTCATAACGAGAATAAATTTCCCCAGGGTTCTAAAGCTAGTACCCAGTAAGCCTGTACTCAAGTTTCTCCCCATGGGTAAGATATACCCAGGACAGTCCTGGATAGTTTACCGGCCACGAACTGAAGGGAAACGGAGCCGTTATTGTGGGCTGGTGATTTGCTGCAGAGGATTAGCTAGCTCTAAGGCATAACTGAAATGGAGGGGAAAGTGGGAAGTGCGGGGTGAGACTGTTCTATAGTGCATTAGTTCTGTGCCGCCGGGTTGGGTTGCACTGGATGACTAGGGAGTGCAGAATGGCACGCATTCTGGAGAACTAATTCACGATCTACTTGTTGGCAATCGTCCCACTTCCACAGCAGGATGTGTATTACATTAAGCAAACGGAATGTAAATTAATCAGTAATTTTAATGAGTACCTTACAATATTATAAATGTGAAATTATCAGAGTCGTGCACTTAGAGCCCAAAAGTGAAGGAAAATAATTTAAAAAAAAAAAAAATATAT
>NW_027116002.1:274537-279953 GCF_000696795.3 Halyomorpha halys | reverse complement strand
AACCATATTTATTTATTTTATGCCGACGTTTCGACCTGAGTTTCAGGTCTTCATCAGGGGTTGTGGCGTGTAAAGGGGAAGGGAAGATGCTAACTGACTGATCGATCAGATCGAAACGTCGGCATAAAATCAATAAATATGGTTTTGTTTATTTATGTTGTTCTTTTCTGACCGCACCCCCCGACAAACTTCTTCAAGCATTAATCTACGGTCAACTATCTACATCTCATTAAATATATATACATTTGATCAGCTGATTTACTCATCTGTTACTTAGATGTCAGCTGACTGTAACTCTCGAACAATCCTCGTAAACTTATTCTGTACAATATAATAAAATGTAAAAAACAAATTATGAAAAACTATTTCCAAAAAAAACAAATTCCTATACCAATTCCACAGTACAAAAAAAAATTAAACATCCCCATAAAAAGTAAAAGCTACATATATAAATTAAACTTAGAAATATAGGAAAAGACTCTTAGTACAATAAAATGAACATAAGATTAAAAAATTACAAAAGTCACAAATAAACTAAAACAAAATTTAAAAAAAAAAAAAAACAACATTTCTAGTCGAGGCGACATGAGAACACTCCAATATCTATATTGTCATTGCCGGAATTTTTAATTGTTCAATATGGACAGTTCTCCTCTTGTTAGGTTCTCTGACACTTTCTATTGTTATATTATTTTCCCTAATGATTATCAACCTGAATGGTCTCACGTATCGCTGTATCCCTTGAACCCAACGATCGTCTCGAATTTGGCCGCTCCCGTCCTATCCTAAATTTTCCCGCGGTACCCTCCTATTTTTTTTCCCAATTCGATTCTTTCAAGTGCTTTTTCCAATAACTTTCTTCGAGCTATGTGACTATTGAACATGTCCTCTCCATCAGCTGTTGTGCTCTTATAGTCCCGCCGGTGTCCATTAAGCCCAAACAGAACCTCAAATGGTGCAAACCCCGTAACTGCATGTACGGAATGATTATATGCCAATATCAGCTTCTTTCGCTTCACCCTGTTCTTCCTCTCTAGGCGTCAATTTCCGAAGGAACGGTCTCATGACACCGGACGGTCCCCAGCCTCATTCTCTACTGCATTTGCTTTTATTGCTCGTGACAACCAAACAGCTACTACATTGTCTTTTCCTGGTTTATATATAATTTCCATATTATACTGTCCGAGATACTCCTTCCATTGCGTAATCCTGGCCGAACACTCTTTCAACTTTCCCACCCATTATCAGTCTGTACTCTGAGCCTTCTGCCAAACACATAGGGCCTAAAGTGGTCAACTATTCCCAAGAGCTCTTGTTCCAGTGCTTTATCTGGTTTCCGTCTTCGTCAGGCGTCTAGTGGCGTCCGCCACAGTGCGATCTCCCTCTTCACCCTCCTCAGACAACACCGCTCCCAGCGCGTACTCACTCGCATCTGTTGTGATCGTGAATTGGCAAGTAAAGTCTGGAAACGCAACCACCGGCTCCCTCTGCAGCTTCTCCATAGGCCATCTGATGTTGTCTTCCACCATAGGAGTGTTCATCACTTTTCGGCCTTTCTTCAATAGATTGTTGAGTGGGGCGAACCACTCCGCCATTTCTGGCACAAATATCCAGTAATAGTTCAATGTTTCCAACAACTTCCCAACTTCCTTCACATCTCTTAACAAGGCCGTCTCTTGTACAGCCGTAACTTTATCCGCATCGGGTTTCACTCCTTCCCTGGAAATGGAGCTTTGTTTACGTGCAATTTAAAGAACTGGTGTCTCGTATTTTCAGTAATGAAATCTCATTTCTTAAGAGGTTTTAATTTTCAATGCTACTTTTTTTATTATTTCTATTTAATTTATCATTCATTTATAATAGAATTATCTACTGACAGGGAATAAGCGTCGAAAAAAAGGTTTTAACTAATCCAGAAAGTACTATCCTAACTGTATAAGTTAATTGGAACAAAATCTCATAAATTATGATGTATTAAGTAATAGATTCTAGTACACGTTTTTAATAAATTCGGATAATGGAATTGCAAAAAAATAAAAATAATAATCAGGTTTTTTTGGACTTATTACATTTCTAAAATATTCCAATTAATAGAATACTTTAATCTAAATTACATTATGTACCATTAATTCAAGGGCCTCTTATTAGTTTTACTTTTATAAACAATTATTAATCTAAAACTAAGTGCAATAAAAGTGTTAAAGTAAAAATGTTTTTTCTATTAAAACTAGAAAGAAGAAATATTATTACAGTTTTAGAAGGTTTGAAAAAATTCAGATTCCTGGTTCATTTTGACAGGTCTTTATTCAGGAAGAATACTATATTTTAATAGCGAAATAATATTATGTTAATGAGAGAAATTTTAAACTTTTATTGCCCCTTATTTGTTGACAACATTCAAAAACCATCTATATAATCGATAGTATATATTTTTTAAATTTAATTTTATAATCTATGTTTTTATCAATAAAACACAATATTTCAGAGCTAACGGCAAAAAGCCGACAAAAAACTCTGTTTCAGCATCCAAAAAAAATTTTTTGAAAAAACAACCCGGTGCGGCGTCAGTCGGAATGATTTCTCTGTTAGGGTACCATACTATACATACTTCAAATACTTGCAGTTACAAATTAAAATATTATATATAAAAAACGGTTTTCAAGTTAATGATCGGAATCATGCGTTCAGATGACTATTATCTTGAATTTAAAACAGTTCCATTCGTTTAATGAATCCGCTACCTAGTAACTAGTTCACGTCTAACCATCAACGGGCCAAAAATGGATGATATAATGTCCTACAAAACATATAACGGTTCGTTTAGTTTTATCATTTGAAACATTCTAAAACATATCAGGTATGCAATTTTTTTTTTATAATAGATACATACAAACACAAGTTAATCTTTTTTCTCTAAAATATGATGATGGAATAACATTAAGATATGTTATTATATCAAATATCTGATGTGCCAATAAAAAATGTTGTTTATTGTACGTCTTAAAGGCATACCAACTTTTATCACATTTTTTATTATATGAGATAAAATTTTCTATTTCGAATTATTTTACAGGTCTGTAAGGAAATACAGAAAGTCTCAAGCAAATAAAACGACTCTGTAAAGATTAAAATATAAAATTATTATCAGTGTTTATTAACGATAAAAATGTTATTTATAAACCATCGTAGCATTTTAACCATTAAAAATATATATGTAAAAAAATATATAAAGTTCATGTCAAGTACCGAAGACCAACACTCATTGAAATTACTTTTTACGTACAAAAACATAATAAAATAAAAATTAAAAACCAAACCCATTTGTACTTTAGAGGGTCGTAAAGTGAACACATAACTTTTCCAATAACTCCACCGAAAGTTCGCTTATCCCGAATAGAATTTTTACAACTGCTCCGCGTCGAATGAATCTTTTTTTTTGCCGGGGGGGTCACGGCATAAATCCAAATTGGAGTCACGGTTTAAGCACTTGAGGGGTCGGAGGCGTTCATCCTCGGGTTATAATCTTGAAGGGTATAATATAGGTTATGGGATATAAGGCTTTAAAAAAAATCAACCCCTATTACTAGGGACCAATCAAAGGGCCGTCTAAAAAAACAAAGAAAAAAAATACAAACCCGGTAGCCAGCAAAAAGGTAGGTAAGGACTTTTTTTGTGCTCTACGTCCAGATAGTAGTTTATTTCAAGTCTGGGGTCAGCGCTAGTCTCGTACATTCGTACTGGCTGTCAAAAAGGCATTTATTTCCAGAAAGAACATTAGTAAAGTATTTTGGAATAATAATTATAGATATTTAATTATGATATTCATTAATATAAACATTAATTATTACAATATACCGGATACACAGATGTAAATCTATAAAAAAAACAAAGATTGAACATATTTTGGCTTAGTTCACTTACCATATTCCAATCTTCACAATTGTTGCATTATATCTTCCTCTCCTCTTCTAGTCCTCTTTCAGCCGTTTCCTTCACATATTCCTTAGTCACCTCATATTTCTGTATTCTTGTTTATTTAAAAACATTTTTTCTTTTCGCCCGCTGTCTTCCATCTCGATTAAGTAGCTCAACAACAAGATCATCCTGAATTCAATATTATTTGATATATGTTTCTCTTGCTGTATATGTTTTCTTATAATTTTGTCATTTTGGACCCCCTACTGTTTTATTATCCAGGTACTAGTCCTAGGACAGTTCTTGGTAGAAAATGAGGACGACATATCCATCCAATACAATCAAATAAAAAAAGTGTAATGTAATATTTATATATGTTATTAGATACTGTGATAATAGATAATATTTATATAATACTTTATACTGTCAATTTAGATTGCATCTTCCTCCATATGGTCAACTATCTTCTCCTAATAAGAAAAATATTATTAAACAAATGAAGTTTGACACATAAATTGGTACTTATAATTGATGCCATATATGTAAAATGTAAGCAAAAATCTTCTTTTTTTTTTTTTGCTCCATAAGCTACGTCAATATTTTTATTTTCATTTCACAACATAAACCTCTACAATTCACAACCATAAATTTCTAACTTCAACATAAACTCTCTATCTATATCGAATTGTGATATAAGGAACGCAATCCCTTGAGTTTATATTTCAAAATATAAATTCAAGAAAAGTTAATCTACAGAGCTTATTAAACCAAATTTCAGAACAATTTTGGTTGGTTCTTATTGGCATATATATGTTCAGTTACACTAATTAAACCTCTTATTACTTTTTTTTTTTTTACAGAAGAACTTCATTTCATAAAGTAAGTAATTAAATGAAAAATATTATTATTATCAAAATTATTTTTCTTACCATACAGACGCTTTGATTAACATTGGTTTTCATCCTTCGATTCTATTAATTATTGGTTAGAAAAATACAGAATAACAGTCATAGAGGTTCTAATTTTATGTTTGATTTTCAAATTATTGTGTAATGTGTAAAGTTTTAGAACTTAGAACCGTAGAATGAATTGTGTCTCCGTTTATGTAATTGAAGATTCCCTTTCTTCAACAGCCTACGTGAGGCATTTTCAGCAAGTCACATCTCCATTACACACCTATTCAGGAGGTACACGCAATAAAACAGTTTTGCAAACCAAATGGCACTGGGGCGCAAACAATAATTCAACAATGGCAGAATGAAGCGAGGATAAATCCTTTAAGACATATTAATGAAGTTGGCCAACTTGAGGTGTGTCCACTTAGTCCCATGTTGCACCCACTTTCCTCCATCTTAAGGTGGATACATACATATTATGTGTGTAACATCTCTCTTTCTCTCTTTATGTATGTATGTATGTATGTATGTATGTATGTATGTATGTATGTATGTATGTATGTATGTATGTATGTATGTATGTATGTATGTATGTATGTATGTAT
>NW_027116002.1:268212-274487 GCF_000696795.3 Halyomorpha halys | reverse complement strand
TGTATGTATGTATGTATGTATGTATGTATGTATGTATGTATGTATGTATGTATGTATGTATGTATGTATGTATGTATGTATGTATGTATATATATATATATATCATTTAAGGACCGTTTGTAGCTAAGGGAGCTGAGGCGTAAGTCTTTGGTCGACTTACATTTCTGTGGCAGTCCCCCTGTTGGTACCCTGAAGATAATCTTCCCTCCCCGTATGTCAGAAACGAAAAAATGACAGGGCTCATAAAAAAAAACTTGCTATTCGCCCAACGTAGCAGTAAATTTAGAATCATGGATATTTATAGAAATATAGCCCTAATTTGGCCATATAAAAAAAATTATCTGTTAACTTTACCATCGAGAATATGGTGGTAAATAAATACCGTATTGCACTAACAACAAAATTAATAGTTTTGTTCGTAGAATAATAAGAAATTAATAATTTGATCGTGTGTTTAAATGAATAAAAAATTCGCAATAGATTCTAAAGGTTTCCAAATTATTGTTAAAGGGCTCCAATGGACTTACTATTATCTTTTATGAGGGCTGCTACAGTAGGTTCATAGGTTCATAATTACAAATGTTACATGGACATCTATTTGGATTTTTTTTTTTTATCCTGTCTAACCTATCTTCGTTAGTTTATTGTGTTGTTTTATAGCTTAATATATAAAATTTTTAGTCATTTAACTGTTAGATCCTTTTGCGATTTTCTTACAATACAGTATGTTTAAATCACTATCATCGATAAATATTGATAGCATGTCAATACAAATAAGTTATTTCGAATATATCATTGATATTGAAAAATAAATTAACACATTCTTTGGCTTGTATCGCGATTTAGTAAAATTTACATTTTCAGTAACAGAACTGCACATGTACACACAGGCAGCGGCTGTGTTGCGAAATCAGACCCACAGTCTGCAGTGCAGTTTTGAGATACCAACTGAGATTGTGTCAGCAATATTGTCTGTAATCTCAGATGAGAATGTTTTTTTTCTGCGTGCTAGACTATGTGTAGAATGTGAGACACATACACTACTTTAAATTATATCAATTTTTATAATGTTTGTACGATACTTTAAATTATATCATTATACATAACCAAATACTGAATTATATCACCTACACACGTGAATTTCAGAAGATAGATCTATATTTAAATGTATTCTATAACCAGAAAGATGATTTATTACTTTTCCATTCCATCAATCAACCTTGACAAACTAAATCAATTTAATTTATTCTAAGTGATGTTGAATATAATTAATAAGCATATAATAATATATTCATAGATTTCCGGTGATCATATGATAGTCAGGAGAAAAATGATATGCTGCCTGTGGGCAACAAACTGGTACTTACGACGTTCTGCACACCCAAAAGGTCTCTTCAAGATATTAATCTTTTCAAGTTAGTATATGTGTGGGAATACTCTAATAATATTATAATATTTAATAATATAATCATATAAACCTTAAATGGCGAGACAATACTATTATTATCATAGTTTCTGAGTCCAGAGAGGTACAAAAGGGAGTTGGCCTGATAAGTAAATTAGCAAAAAAAATTACAATAATAATATACATCTTATTTATAATATAAATATAAATAATAAACGATTAAAAATTAAAAGAAAATGAAAAATAGAAAAATCCTAAAGTACAAAAGAAAAAGAATACTTAAAAAATTGTACACACTTAGTATAAGTTTCAAGAATACAGAAATAATACTATTTAAAACGCAACTAACAATGTATAGAAAAATAAATTAATAATAAAAGCACAAATATAAAAATGAACTGTCAATAAATAAGAGATAATCAACATATTTATTATTAAAAAAATAAAAAATTTCGTTGTGAATCTAGGGTACTTATGGAGGGACGTCCTAGGCACCAGGATAGGTAATCTATTTACCATTAAATAACGTTAAATAATAATAAAGTCGAGTTCTGAGAAAGGGTTTTCTTTTCAGGATTGAATATTGTCATGCCTTTTTTCAGAAAGACTTTTGGACCAATTATTCCTAAACATGGGGATCACGAAGAATCAAAACTAATAGAAACTTCCGAGAGCTCATTGAAAGCTTTACTTCTGGACTGATACGACCAAAGGAAAGACCTGAAAAGATCGTCCATTTGTTTAATTCCGTTTTGCCTCCAAGAGAAATAATACTGCTGATTCATTTAATTACTGGTTTTCTCTGCTACCTTACAAAAAGTGGGTTTTAGAAACCGGAAACTAGGAAACGCGGAACAATGTATCATTAAAACGGTATTCGACAATGGACCGTCCAACCCATTTACATTAGAAAAGGAAGTGAGTGCAAATGTCACAACGGTTTATATATATTTATGTATACAGGCTGATTCATTTTAACACGCTATATAAAAGGATAAAATCCAATGAATGCTTAAGCGAGTTATGTTCTCACCATAAATAAAAGAATGTTGATCCATTGCCATTGTTTTTTTATTATTTTTTTTTTATAATTATACATTAGTATTATAAAAGAAATCTGTTCTCTTAGAATTATACGAAAGTTCTTTTTTCATAGGAAAAACAAATTATTGAAAAATTTGTTTTATCGAACGCGGATTATCCCACTTAAGCTTTCGCACAACTCGAGATCCTGCGTTCGAATCCTACTGTAATTGAAAATGAATGCCCTCTTCCATCAGGTCCAGATTGACCCTGGGCTCAGGTACTCCACCAACTAGTGGAGAAACCTTCCATAAATTTAATAAGGGAATTAACTGATAAATGAGAGCTATATTAGTACATCACATCATTGTACCATCGGATAAAGAAACTATATTTCACATAAGACTTTAAACAAATAACAGGTTTCAAATGTACATTTTTTTTATCTTTATAACGAACGCAGTGTTTGAATAACCATTATCTTAATATAATATCTTACTATCGAAGTACTATCGACAAACCAACTATCAATAACGTTTGTTGATTGGTTTAATTAAATTTGCATTATTTTCTGTTCTAGCCTGTCTTAAAAAAAAAAACCAAAGTGCTCGAGTCAAGAATATGAAAAGTTATTTATTTTTTATTAAATTACAGCAAACTGATTCCAATACTCCTATAATCTTTATTTAATGTTTTATGTAGTTCATATTTGGTTATAATAAGGATATATGTATGTTGGAATTTTAGTGTTACGGTCATTCCATAAGAAATCAACCAAGACCAGAACTCAAATTTTCATGATTTTTTAGTTTCATTAATATCAGTTAAATACGTTACAAGAATTTAATTTTTTTTTTAAGTTTGAAATTTGACATCCTCAAAAGCTCTACGATAGATTTTTGGTTTTCATGCACGTTGATTTGAGTTTACAACAATAATGATAAATTTCAAGATGGAGAAATGATGAGATCATGGGTTACTAAAGTCTAAACTTTTAACTAATTGTATGTCTCCTCCAGGTTCAGGAAATCCAATAATTTTTCTTTTTTTTTAATATCCTAGAGTCAGGGTCACGCAACATAGTTTTTGAGTATGCTTTGCTGTAAAATTAACTCAAAAACCTTTGAGTACGGTGAGTCTTTGTAATCACTACAAACATCTGATTCAATGAATTTCTTGAAATGGATTCATAATGCATAGTCTCAGAATTTCTCCAAGAAAGCCACTTTTCATTAAATGCAACACTTCTTTTTAATGAAGGAATAGTTATGTGCGTATTTCAAAAGCTGTACTTATGTATTTCTCCACGTCATGGTCAACTCATAGGGAAATATTCTTGATGAAAGATTTTCCCAACGTTATGCAGCCCATGACTAAAAATCAATATATTACTAAATAATAAACCAGTGACGTGGCTGGGGGAAAAAGCGCTGAGATCTCTTGGAGCCCTTCTTTGCCTTCACATGGAGGTGGCTAAGCTTCGTTCTGAAGTTCTGAAGAATCTAAATACAGTATATAGATGCGATTGTGTATTTATTTTATTGTTATTTAAATTTAATTTTCTTTCTCTTGTATATATTACTTTAAAAATTATTATTTTTTATTATTTGATCAGTTTTACTTTATTATATATTTGATATAGAATCATTTTTATAGCTCAGTGGTTAAGACACAGTTTTACCAATTTGATGTCTATTTGCGGTGCCGGTTCGAATCCGGCCTGGGACGTCGACTTTTTTCATTGCGTGGCGGTCCCACAAAACGAAGAACTTTGACCCCCAACCATGGTTAGGCAGTATAGGACTCCAATGGGAGGGAGTCTTGGCCGAAAAAAAAAAAATAAATAAATAAAAAAAAAGAATAATTTTTCTTTTAATTCAGTGAGTTGTTATCATTTCCATTTTATATTTTTCTATGGCAGACTGTATTAATTTTCTTCAATAAAATAAAATAAAAATTCTTAAAAAAAAATATAATAAATTAAAAAAATTAATAAACGAAGAACGGTCATTTTAACTCAGTTTGTTTTTCGGACTTGGTAGTGGTATCATAGCCATACAAAGGCGGGGTAACAAACTAGTTTTAAATTAAATACTGGTCCTTCAAAAAGATACATGAATGGACCTGGGCTGTTTGAATGAAAGGTGAATGTAAGAAGAGGACAGCGATTGACAGAATTGTATAACCCCAGTCCCCCGTGACGTGGCTCTATGACAATTAGACAAACAATGCCTTATGATGCTCTTTATTGATGGTCATATTTCTCGTCCGATTCAACTCCTATTGTGTGCAAATGCCCCATCAGCAGCGGATCAATGAATTGTCTTAGCGCAGTTCAATCTTGACATGATGCCCTCGCCTTGTTGAATTGGTAGTATCTATGAACTTCATCAGTGATCAGACCATACCTAGAAGGACAAGATCTTTAAGACACAAACGAATATCTAAAAAGAAAATCCATTATTAAGATTCATTATGTATTCCCTATTTTTTATATTCTAAATAAAAGTAAAATTTAAAAATTGTTCATGACGGTAAATTACGTCTAAAAATTATCATTCTCTGTCACCTCTATCATATAAAATGAACAATAAAAAAGTTAATGAGGATAGTTTGACAAGCTTAAAAACTGAATAATGATTGTGAAAGAAATTATATCATTTTTTAAAGTAGTAATTGAACCGTTTATTGTTAAAATTGGTTTTGTTTCTACTTAACCAATTAAATTTCTCATTTGCTGAATTATTTACAATGTAAATACGTAATCAATAAGGAAATACAAAACCTTTCATCAGTATATTTCCATATTTTATATAAGTATATCATTTATATTAGTATATAAGGACGTGACGGCTGTGCGGATTGGGGAGCAGGTCCCAACGCGCTCGGTTCGGAACGTTGTGGGTTCAATTCCCACCTGGGGCAGTTAAACATTCATTTTTCGGCGGTCCCGAAGAATGAATCTTGACACGTCCACCTTGGTTAGTACGCGGCGGCAACCTAGGTAGCCGTCAGGGGTTGGGAAAAAGGACCACTAGGCCTACTTGCCGGACTTGTTCTCCCCACCACTTACCAGTACCAGTACCAGTATATTAGTATATAATAGTATATAACAGATAAAATTTAAACTGAAAAAAGTGACCAGTAAAAACAATTTCATTCTATTCTTAGTATTCTTCAGGAACTACTGTTACTAGACCAACGGTAGTGCAAAAAAGGAGGTCAGAATCATGCTCGACTGCCAGATTTTTCCCCTATTAAAAGTACCCACGTTACGAAGCTGGATGTACCCCGGAAGAGAACCCAAGCCCACAGGATTGACTCACGACTACAGTAACAGAATAAAAACAATTATCTTTTACAACCTGATGCGAAACCGGGTCTTTGGAATTATTAGAACAATGCCTTACCGCTGTGTCACTCTGCTCCGAAGCTTAGCCATGCTGCTAAATGTTTGCCAACTTTTATCGATATTAAGTCGGATATATATAAATTATTTTATACATTTTTTTAATGTTATATGATGTTTGGCAAAAGACTCATTTTCCCTCTTTCCCAACACAAACATTGCTTACAGTATTTCCTTAATTTTGGCTGATACTGTCAGTTTTTTTTTTTTTTTTTATACTATGATCTTATAGACAATCTACTTATCTATCTAAGGATCATTCGCAAAGTTCAGGGAGATTTTTTGTATTCGAATTAATTGTAAAACTAATAAAAACTAAAGTTATATTAATAAGAATCCTTATAACGCCCAAAACCAATATCGCCAATATATATACATAGTTATTATTGATTCATCATAATATTGTGGAAATATTTCTATTATATTAATATATATATG
>NW_027116002.1:257164-262532 GCF_000696795.3 Halyomorpha halys | reverse complement strand
TTCTTCTCTTTTTTGACATTGTGCTTTCGCCAATACTTAACTTATATATATATATATATTCTATTATAAAGTTAAAGACTTCATTATTACATACTTTCACAGTGAACTAATTATTGCTAATTATATGGCTAAGATTTGTATTAAAATAACAATGATATTTATTTTTTAAAAATAATTATCATTAAAATAATGATATTTCACAAACCAGAAAATGTAATAATATAAATAATTGAAGGTTTGGTTGGATAAAAGAGGTAGTTCCTTTATGGAGGCCTTTGTAATTACATTCAAAATAAGCAAAAACAAAATTATTTCTTCAGACTATGTACGTTTTGAAGTTAAGCCTTTGAAAGTTCTTGTTGAGAATGAAGGTAGCATGAATGAAAGTTTTTCTATAGTTTCTTTATTTTTATAACCAAAAAATAGTACATGCATGTTCAAACCACCATAATCGACCTCATTTCCTTTTGTAGCTAATCCTTCAATCCAACTACATCAATCTTTTTGTGGTTAGCAGATAGTCAGTATATTAATGAATAATCAGGGATGTAGGTTACTTTTCCATATTGTTCACATACTGTTGTAGATCCTAATCGATCACTATGAACTTAGTGTTTAAGGAGCCTATTTTAATTTATTTTAAAACAACAGTTTAAAAATAAATAAATTGGTGAAATTCATTTTTCACTAATTACAACTGGTGTTTAAAAATAAATAAATTAGTGAAAGTCATTTGTCAAGTCTGCCTTTCATTTATTTTTTTCTTATGAAGGATTCTGGGAAAGAACATGATAAACTATATAATGTATTGTTTTCGTTCGTGGTTTCCAAAAATTCAACAAATCATGTTTAATGTATTATGTAGTTCATATTCCGTAATATCAATCTATCGAGTATCTAACTATTTCTGTCTCATATGAACTATCTCCCGCCCTCTGTGGTAGACTTACTTATCTGAATTTCCAAACAGACAATCATAGCAAGTAGGTTGGTAGATGAACGACATGTCACAATCTTACAAGAGATCATACCACAAAAAAGGAAGTCCTTCCCGGCCGAACCCATCCACTAAGAACCTCAAGGAGCTTCAATTTTGAAATATTTGCTTAAAATCGGAAGAAGAGACTTTAAGATAGCTTAATCGAACAATATTTTAAAAGCATATGAAATTTTAAACGACGTGAAACCCTCCTCTCCCATCCTCTGTAGCCTTACTTATCTGACTCTTCAAACAGACAATCATAGCGAGTACATTGGTCGATGTACGACATTTCACAATGTTACAAGAGCAGATCGTAACACAAAAAAAGGCAATCCTTCCCGTTCGGACCCGCCCCACTAACACCTCCAGCACTTTTGACCAGCTCCAGGCTTTTGACACCTCCAGCGACTTTTGAAACTTTATCACTTTTGAAATACATGCTTAAGACGGGAGGAGTAGACTTTAAGATAGTTTCATCGATCAATATTTAAAAAGCGCCTAAATTGGAAAATAGCGTGAATCGATATCCTGATATGTTGGAATTATGAAGTTAGATAAACTATCGCAATAAATAGCCTTATAAATAAAGTAAAGGAACGTTTCGCGCAAAATACTAATTATCTTCGGAACCATGTTCTAAGCCATTTAATTGAATTTTTGTTAGTAACTATAGCTACTTTCTAAAAATATGTTTGTTAAAAATTAAGGTTCAAGATCAACTTCATGAGGAAATAATAAAGTTAATCAACACTTATGATCCATCCCAAAGCGATTCTTTTATTCAACCGATTTATTCAGGTACTGAATGACAAATCCTTTGTGAGGCGACACCAAGGAAGGAATGCTGAAGTGCTGAAGGCAAACAGAATTTGAATTGCAATACGAAACGAGTGGCAAACAATAAGGCGGCCCTGACACTGACCTTGCCATCGATAATAGATGGCTATTTAATTCATAGATCTTGCAATAATTCGCATCAACGGTCGATAGATGATTCTCTTCTTGCGGCGGTCAGAGCTCGCAACAATCTCTAACAACACTCAGGTCCACCTACTGGATATTAATATCAGCCACTCATTTCTGACAGCCAATCAACATCCTTTATATTAACCATTTATGTCAACAACCAAATAAATGTTTCAGTGAAACATTTTGTGTAAAATTAGTCTTCAAACCGCTTCTTACACTTACAATAAGTTTTTTTTATTGAGTAATGAATGTTTTACTTAATCGTATACATGGAGTGTTCTAGCTTTGCTCCCAAAATATTTCATTGAGTTAATATCTTATTTACTGAGTTTATTTAGTAAGTAAGTAATAGAAAAGTAGTAAAATTATTTTTTAATGGCTGTACAATGTATCGTAAAGCAACGTTCTTAAACATAATTTTATCATTATTAAGCAAATAGTGAGCCACGTCCTAAAGGCATTTAATCACCCTCATCCTCTCCGCCCCTCTTTCCCTCTCCTCACTCTTTCTCAACATAACATTTATAATATTATAATAAAATAATATTTATTTCACTTTAATTTATTATTTTTTCATGCTCACCCTATTTTTTAAAATTATTAAGTTATTGTTAAAAGTATTAGCTTTATTCTCTTAATTTTTCTATTGATATTACTTAGGAATAGACAGGGTACAGAGGCTATGCAGTAACACCAATATCACGATAGAACCAGGCATATGGTATTTATTATATGTATATACATTATTGTTGTAAAACTATTACAACATATTTATAAATAATTTAGTAAATAATAAATTGTAACATAACCCATGAAAAGTCTAGGGTACTTTTTAAGAACATAGAACTGTAATTCTAATCAAAAAAAGGCTAACAAATGATCGATTGTGATTGCCACCTTATTATAAATGTATTTGCGATGAGAAAAAAATACTCGACCAAATAAACCTTTATTTTCTAACTTGAAGAAAATTCCTTCAGCGGGATTTTTTTTGGTACTCTTTTGTGGAAAAATATTTATTAACAAGTACAAAATATAAATATAAAGATATATACAAATACTGAACCCTTGTTTAACCCGGAGGTATTTTAAGGCCCGTCCGCTGTGTGCGGCTTCCTATTCATCTAAAATTTAATTACTTACAATATTTTTTTTTTATAACTGGGAATACATTAGTAATAAAGTGGAAATCACAATTAACCATTTATTATTTATTTCTGAGAGAGTTACTCTTCTACAATATGTTTATTAATTTTTTTCTTTGGTTTGTATTTACCAACCCATTGTGCTTTTCTCTTAGTATCTCCCAATTCAGTATTTAATTTTTTCAGAACTCTCAAACTTAATAATTTTTTGTAAAACAAATGTGATTGGGAAAATATATGAGGTCCACCTTCAACTTGTTTTTGGTTGTAATCTTTGTAAAATAAATCTTTTTTTTTTTTTTTTATAATATATTCCCTTTCTTATAGTTGTTTACCTCCCTATAGCCTGCCGTTCTTTTACCGCGCAGTTTATTCTAAGCAGATTCTGGCTCAAATTGAGTTTGTGAAACTGATTTACTGCAACATTTTTTCTTCTAATAAATAAGTTAACAACTAAGACAACATAAGTTAACAATAAAATAATAAAGAACGAAAGTAAATGATGAATCGATATCCTTCCGGATGACTAAAGTTTCATTGCTGTTTCATTGCTAAAAGTATTATTAGGAGCAATATAATAATGCCAAATTCGAGATTTTTATTTTTACAAATCGTATAATTTAATTGATATTAATAAGATGAAAGTAATTTTAAATTCCTCTATATTATAATGGAAAAACAATAAAAATGTTAATTTAAAAGATTTAAGAAAACCTTTCGGGTAAATTGGTTAGTATCTTTAATTGATTTCAACCTTCTCACTCTCACATATTGATACGGTTGAAGGGTAAAATTACATCTGAATAGACAAATGAATCTTTTATTGTTAAAATTGTAGAACAAAATCAATTTCTGAATAAATAATGGGCTTGTTCCAAGACGATACATAACTATTATCAAACTGACTGAGTACTAGAGATGAAAATATCGATATTTATCAAAGCAATCATTTTCAAACACATCGTTACGCAAAAAGTAACGCGATTTAATGGTGAATATTTCGACATATCGGGGCCTGATATTATTGCTTCAACCAAATATCGGTATCTAATTTGAATAAATATCAATAATAAAATGGATTACATATATAAACCTAAATGGATAATATTATCTACATTGGAATAGATATTACTAAATATATATGCTGGAATTGATAATACTAAATATCGGTGATATTTTCTAATTAATTAAATATATGGTTTTCTGATTTTCCTGTATATATATTTTTTTATGAGTTTTAAAATACAAAAAAAAAGGAATGTTTGCCTGAATTCCGATATTAAAATCTATTGGGTTTCGATAATCAAATTTCAATACCAATATATCGCATAAAAATAATAATGTACCATCAAGTAGTTAATGTTAAGTTCGTAGGAGTAGTAGATTCCATGATATTCGCCAAAATAAATTTACAAAATATTGATTCAATGTTATTTGGATAAATAGATAAATTTTTGTTTTTGATATTTTCTTAGAAATTATCGACCCTATAGGAAGCACTATCGGTTTCGCACTTAGTTAAATTTACTCTACTTTAAAATCTTTATCTATTTTTTTACGCTAGGTTGGCTTAAAGATGTTGAGCACTAAATGAAATATAAGCGAAAATTTTAGGGTTTTTTCTAGAATAAAGTGAACTTTCGGTGACGTGTAGTTTAGTAGTTATTTACTGTATAGTCTTAATAAAATGTGAATGAGACACCATTTTGCATTCCAGGAACTGAATGGCGGCAGACATCTATTTTTATTTTCAATTACATATGCTACATATGGATTATGTAGTAAGGGGAAAGTATTGTGAATTATTTCAAATTCGTGTTTTCGACGTAATATATCTTTTGAGATCCTCTAAGTCCAAATAAACATAATTTCGTAAAATGATCTGTATGTGAATAGTCTAGCTCAAAAACTTAACAGAAATTACATATTGAAGGCAGATATATGCCTCTGCTGTGACAGTAACTTTTTTGATAAAGTTGACAGACCGAAGGTGCCACTTTATAGAATCAATTTTTCACATTTTTTTTTTTTTTCGATTTTTCCATAAACAACTTAAGCGATCTTTATTGAACTTAGCATGTCAATATACAATTAAATATCATTTCATATCAGCTAGGTTTTATTCTCATTTATATAGCATGAAAGCGCTTAAATTAAGATATTTAAAAAAAAAATCATTTTCTAAATGCATTTCAAATGCAGTAAAAAGCCTCCTAAACCTGATTTTTTTCCATTTTGACCTCAAATCCACGCACCTATGGGACTTAAAAAA
>NW_027116002.1:256551-256920 GCF_000696795.3 Halyomorpha halys | reverse complement strand
AAATACAAGACATTGAAAACTTTTATGAATAGCTAAAAGAGACAAATAGAAACATTGGATTCGAAGGAGAAAAGCCGCGACCGCCCGTTCTTTCACGTATTTGGTCAATTTTGTTGAACTGTTATATTCTTGGCAGGAATAAATTATATTGATTATTCCAACTTGGAGAAAATATAAAATAATTTTTATAACAACAGAAAAATTTCTTTAGATTTTGTTATCGAAAATAGCAATAACTTTAATTCTGGACAATTAATTTACACGAAACTTTGGGATGTAATTAAGGTAGTAAGTGAAAATTGTGTGACATGTATAAGTTAATACTCACAATGTAATTCAGATATAAGCCACTCACTATTTTTCATTGTT
>NW_027116002.1:233690-255896 GCF_000696795.3 Halyomorpha halys | reverse complement strand
ATATTTATAGTGTAGATGTAATTTTTGAAAACGTTAGGTCCTTCGTTAGAGAGTTTTTTTATACAACTCAGGTAAAGTAAATTCTTTTTCCAATTAGCATTTTAAAAATAATTGAATTACTATAATTATGAGATAATAAAAGAAAATTAGTTTTGTTGCCGTATAAGAGAGACTAATGAGAGGATGGGCACAGTAGCTGGCGCCTCAACAATAGACAAAAAGGTTCCTAGAAGCTGGTTCCCGCTATCCAGGACAACGGCTCGTCCTCTCTATCATCGGCGAATTATTATCTTAATGGACTAACATCGGAGGGGCCGTCACGGCTTACAATAGCCTAGGCGGCAGGAGTGAGGTCAGAAGGTGAGCACCTGCATCTTAGGCATGGAAGTATATAGGTATGTCTATCGTTTGGAATTATTCAAGTCCTCTGTTGAGAGTCGTAGGGGACAAAAGATGCCATGCATATGTATACACGTTGTAAGATTATGCACGCAGCTGATGAAAATGATTATTAGCGTTTCTGGTTAGACTATATAAATTTGATTAAATTATATATACCACATGATATCAAAAGTAAAATAGCTGAATAAAAAACAGAATCATGTGGAAGTTACTAATATAACATAGAATTTGAAGCTAAATAAAACAAAGTGTAAAGAGACGTTCATTAATTGAATAAATATGATAATGGTCATGTTCATTGATAAATCCCAGGTGATGTTGGTATGAAAGACTAGCTTAACGTTACGTTTTGGAGACGAGCAGTTCAATGTTTACACTAAACTAATTTCATATTAATTTTCTTCTTAAAAAATTAAAAAGACGGTAGAGAGTAGGATCCAGTGGGAATTAGCGTACCGAACACTGAAAATGGAAGGAATGGAACTCAAAATTCTACTTGATCGTAAGCATGACTATCACAATATTTTTCTTTCTTCGACTTTTCCTCCACACCATTCAAATTAAATTAAATTAAATCTGCTCCACTACAACCCATAGAGCGTTAGGGGTGCAATATTTTGTAAGAAAGTATTGTTACTAGACTAACGGTTGTGCAGGGAGGTAGTCAAGGTATTCAGAATCACGCTCGACCGACAGATTTTTACGCAATTAACTACTATATGGGGCTGGGTGGACCCCGGAGCGCGCCCGAACCCACAAGGTCTAAGACTCACGTCTAAAGTGAAACAGGAAATAATTATTGGAAGATCGTTGAATATATCAAATAATTATCTGCCACAGCCGGATTCGAACCCGGGTCCTTGGATCCTCACCATTACCTCTTGCTTTTTTTCCTAATTTTTTATTCCTGAATTTGTCACTCCATAAGAAGTTCTAGTCTTCTTATTTACTAATTTACTTGTATACTTATTACTACCTACCAACTTATGGTTTAACCGTAATACTATGCGTTCTTTCTGCATTAGATGTTTTTATATTATAAATTTACATAATTACTCACTCACTCACTGCTGGGCGCTACAGTCTTTGTAGGACCTGGGCCTCTGCCACCATTCTTCTCCATGCTTCGCAGTCTCCAGCGAGACTCCTCCAATTTCCGATACCCATCTCTTTCAAATCATCCAACCACCGCCTGGATCTGCCCCTTTTCCTTTTTCCTCATGGTACACCATTTAGCCTCCTTTTAGGCAGCCTACAGGGCTCCATACTTTCCACATTTCCTAACCATCGCAGCCTGGTGTTCTTAATAGCACAGAGGATATAAGGCTATCCATACAACTCTATTAGTTCGGCATTGCTTCTGATTCTTCACCGGTGCTGTTCTTTAACGGCTCCAAAGATCTTTCTCAGGACTCTTATCTTCCAAACCAGTAGAGCTCTTCTGTTTTCTTTAGTTAGAGTCCACGTCTCACTGCCATACATTACTACTGGCCTAGTCATTGTTTTGTATAACAAAAGCTTTGCTTTCCTAGAAAGACTTTTGTATCGGAGAGCCTATTGCAGGCCATAGAAACATCTTTTATCCTACCTTTCAAATCTCATAATTTCAATTTTTATTTTTCAAAATTGGCTTTTATTCGTCGAGCTAGCTCCACAATCCTCCATTTCCTTGTATACTGTATAGATCTGTGAAAGAAATCTGGAAGTATATGAAAGATAATTGAATCAGCAAGGTCTATATATGGAGTGAAGAAAATAAACACTAGACTCAAGCGCACCAAATGGTGGAACGAAGAAGTGCAAGAATTGGTCAACAGAAAGAAAGAAGTATGGAAGGCTTACCTACGAAATCTTACACCACACATATATACATCTTCCAACACTAGTATATGGCAGTGAAAGTTGAGTCACCCAAAACAAGCACATGAGCAGAAGTACGGCTGGTAATACGCGATTTTTTCAAAGAATGTTGGGGAAAACTAGGAGAGACAGGATAAGGAATGAAATGGAAGGCACTTAAGTAGGATGAGAAAGGAGAAGAAGATTTTTCATAATTCATGTAAGAAATATGAATTGTTTGTTCATTTCGCATCTGCCATTCAAGAATCATTCTTTAGGACAAAATATTAATATAGTTTACAATATTCATTTAATCACAAATATCACTCACTGTTTTCCTTTCATCACTATGTGCCGCCGTACATTAGATAAAAAAAAATTAATTTGTGGTGGTCGTATTTCATAGATCGTACTGTAGATTGAGTTATTTTATGACAATATTACTAGCTCTAGAATAGTCTGTACGATGATCTCAGTAAAGAAAGTAATCCTAGTATACGCAACTATCTTTGAAGTACGTCCAATCCAAAATAAAATAAGTTCTTAATTTTCCAGTTTCCTTAAGTTTAAGTTTAAGTTAAGTTTAAGTCATTTTTTCGTAATTAGACAGATGTTTTGTCGATGGTCATTTTTTATTATGACAAGTGCAAATTTTAAAGTACGTAGAAATTCCAATGGCTTCTTCTTGTTTATTTGTTTCCTTTTATTATTTTAAAATGAATACATACACTAATTGGATTATACATGGGATCCAATAAGGTCCGACACAAGTGACACCAGACCACCATCATTTCACAACCCTCCAGACCCTGAAGTCACTCGCAAAAAGATCTCGTTCCCAGGCGGGAAGCACACGTGCAGGGGACGGAAGTAATGTGTTAGCCTCGAGACCTACAGGTCCCTTTATTTATGGAACAGGACCTCTGCCATTGAGAGCATAATGTTGACCACCTTATCTTCTGACACTGGATCCAATAATATAGTTTTTTGGGCGTAAGATTGACAAAATTAGCAGACCCAGGTCAGAATAGAACCTATGATTTAAACATATTTGGTTATGAAGCCATTCAGAGTAGAACATTCAATTCTGGAATAATGTAATGGTTTATTGTAACTATAATCTATTTGATAATAATACTATTACACAATGAACATATGAACATAAAGGTGGATGAACAATAGAGACAGTAAAAATAAGAGTGATGATTGAGCGAAAAAAACACTAGAGGAATATAAAATGTGGAAGAAATGGTGAAATAAAAAAAAAAAAAAATGAATTCATTTTTTTTTTTTTTTTATTGATAAATAATATAATGATAAAAACACAAAACAATAATTAATGAAAAATAAACTAAAATTTTAATATTTAATTTTTTAGCGAATTTTTATTCAGATAGTTATTCATAATCTTTAGTCTTTAAATGATTTCAGTAATAACAAAATTTATTATCTACTCTGTAATCCTATTGTATTCATATATAGTATTCGTTTTGGTTGGGATCATGGGAACATTATTTTAAAGCATACAAGTCACTTATTTGAAAGTTAATCTAATTAATGTAAGGCATACATTTGATATATTTATTTTTATGTATAATGATAAATTTACATGAATAAATATGAGGTAATAAAACACATGCTTGGACAGCATCACGCAATTACATCTTTCTAGTAGACGCCAGACAGACACGTAGTTATCGAAGCAAAAAATAGTCATGAAGATAATATAAAGCTTGCAATCTATCTATAGCCTAGGCTGGAAGATTTATTGCTGTGATAGGTCGTAACGAAGTCGTGCGTGATAGCAGCCACACTAACACACCAACACAGCGGAACAAAACTTGAATGGGAGAATAATCATTGGCCGAAAGAGGACCACAAAAAGAAAGAAGACAACTGGTTCGAAACCTGCTCTATAAAATTGTTCTCATTCAATATTTTATCTTTTGAATCCCAGAATATTATTTATTTTTTAATTTTTTTTTTGTTCCCTGCAATCTGGATTCTTTCTTCTTCAGCTTTTGTATTATCCTCATTCCACTTTTCTTTTCTTTTTTTTGCCAAAACGGAATGGATATTAGAAAACAGAATAGAAGAAACTATTAGATTGTTCAATACGAAAGGTCACTTTAGGTTTTATTTTGAAACATGCACGTAGAATTATACTGTTAGTCTTTTTTTGGTTTGATATTATTTTTTTAATTTTCAACATTCGACATTTTTTATTTTTGAGGATTATGTCAAGGATTAGGCCTGTTGACACGTTCAGTGCCCACTACGAGATTACTCGTAGTTTGTTTTCTTATCCAGAACTATGTATACCGTGGTTTTAACGATTACTTGTTAACATGCTACGAAATTTCACAGTATATACGAATTTCATTGTTACTGCAGAAATATGAAAAAATATTTTCAAAAACGAGATAGCCCATAATGGGGGTTCCAGAACAGTGTTACGGAGTTACCAAGTAATGGGCAGACGGTGTGTTGTTAAAATACCTACAGATTTTTTTTTATGATACATGTCTTAGAAAAAACGATATCCTTACAGCTAAATTTATTGTATGACTAATAGCCGGTGTTACATTAGAACTTTTGTTAACCTGTTAACCTACTGCAAACGAGGAATAAGTTTATAAAGAATTTTGTTATACATATTTATTCCTTTTTGAAATATAGTCATATAGTCAAATAAATTAAATTTACAATATAATATTATTTAATCAACGTCATTAATACGATGTTCTAAATGTATGTTTTTTTCACCTCTACTTTTTACGTCTTAATAAATACTTCCTAGGAAAGAAATTTCAGTATAAGGAATTTAGGAATCGTATGTGCACTTCGTATACTCCTTGATTTCTCGAGAAATCACAATGCTACATTCCTAGCAGTTCTCCTTTATTCAAAGTAATTTTTGTCAAAGACGTGTATTTCAAACTATCAATACGTATCCCCGCATATCAAATAAACGTGTCATGGCATGAATTTTTGCGAGCCCTTCTCAATCCGTTCTCCTTCTCAGTCGAATTACCAAAGTCTGTTTGTATCTTTTGTGGTCAAGTAGGCAAAGGTGAAAAACGGAAACGGTTTGTTAAAAGGTTGTGGTAACACAGCGTAGTACTTGAACTTAACGTTATACTGTATGCAATATTTAATTCCAATTTTTTAACTAAAATACATTAATTTATAAGATATAGTAAAAGTTATTACTTGGGATTCATTACATTCTGCAGTACCGATCATTCATATTTACTGATAATTTGGAATAACATTTAAAAACAATGGTAAATTGTATTTAGTAAACTCGGAAAATTGAGCCCACAATAATAATGCAATAAGGAAGCACCCGACATTATTGAGAAATTATGTTTTATGAGCAAAACATTATTTGTGTACTTTGTACATTCTTTCATATTTTTCAAACCATGATAATAAGGATCAAACAGCACAATCACATCATATTTACAGAGATATAAATTACATGGCCAGGAAAAATAAATAGGCTGGAAAAAAAAATAAAACAATATTAAACATAAAGTAAAACAGCATATTATATACATTCATCCTGAGGAACACCGAACCGAACTTATCCTCCCCCTCACAAAAGCACGACTTTGGAAGATTCCGGTGCTTCTCTCTCAACTAGTAGCCCAAGAAGAGAAAAAAGGCAGTTATTTCACCCCAATTTTGTATTACTTAATTGAATAATATTTACAATTACTAGTCAAAATTGATGAGTCTACCAAGTATAGGTAGAGGGAATAAAAAATGGCGGCTGTTTCCAAATGTTAAAAATAATTAATTTTTTATTCGGAGCTCTATGTCTTTACTACCAGCAACAATAGAAAATCTAAAAATACATCGTTTAAAGTAGAGTAAATTTTCTATAATGTAAGCCCTACTAGAGCTATTTACGTTCAGCAGTTCTCGAGATACAGCTTTTTAAAAAGCAACATTTCATAAAAAGTTTATACGAACAACTAGAAAATAACATTTTGTGAGTTTATTTTGTCAAATATCATGAAGACTACTAATGCTATAAAGAAAAAAGTAATTTTATAGTAAATTTAACTAGTTTTAATTTGAGAGCTGGCAGACATCTGTACGTCTAATGGTTTCTGAAATAAAGTTTTTCATATATTAAACTTATTGTCCGAACAACTATAAATCAATTTATTTTAGCAAATATCATGAAAACTACTATTCCTACGTAGGTAAAGATCATACACTACTTTATAGTACATTAAACTAGCTTTAATTTGATTGCTAATAGAAATTGGTATGTCACATAGTTCCTGAGATGAAGATTTTTCACATTTTTATGAAATGTTGCTTTTTAAAAGGCTGTATCTCGAAAAATATCTCTATTAGGGCTAATATTTCAGAAACTTTACTGTTCTTTTAGATTTTCTAGTGTTGTTGGAAGTTTTTAAGATATCGAGCTCGGAATAAGAATTAATGTTTTTTTTTTTAAGGTTTTGAAACAGCCGCCATTTTTTATTCCCCCTACCTATAATTGGCAGACTCATCAGTTTTGACTAGTAATTATACATAGTTTTCATTAATGTAATCAAAAATTGGGGTATAATAACTGACATTTTTTCTTCCCGGCTTTTGTACTAACATCACTGGCATTAAAAGCCAATTGAGGCTGAGCGGAGGTGCTAGCCTCAGACGCTTAGGACTAGTGAAGAATCTGGTCATTGTCAGAACTCCAAAAAAACTATTTTTATGGGATTTCTTAAGCTCTTACTGTGAAATTGGGCATATGAATGGATGTATTTAAGATGTTATTCTACGCTAAGTAATGATTTTTTTTCTTTTAATAATTTTTCTATTATTTAATTTATTCATAACTTTCTAAATAAATTTCTAAGGTACTCCTTTATCACTTTTACTAGTAGCCAAATGTATATGTTAGAATGTTATATTACTCAATAATGAATAAAAAAAAGTTGTAAGAGAGAGAGCAAAGCAACGATTCTACCAGCGGGTATTATTTTGAATAAATTAATATTCAGTATTCCTGTTGAAGTACCTCTTGCGTCGTGCGCAATGTGCAAGCATGTGGGAAGAGATATGCATATGCCTGCAGACAGCGAGGCTTTTCCACAGCAATTAGGAATGGAAATCAGACAGTTTTAAACCTTATATTAACTTTGTCTTCAGAGCATAGATTTCTCGGTACTGACGTAATAATTTTTAAAAAAATAATTTGAAATTGTCACAATTTTTGTAATTTTGAGAAAAAAAAATTAATGACTGGGGAAAGCAAGAATTATAAACAACAAATATTTATTTTTCTGTTGCCATAAAACTCATGGTTTATGATTTCTCGATGGGAATCAAGAACTAAACTCATACTCAGAATGCAACTGTTCAAAAGCTAGAGAGCCGTCTTTCAACCTGGAAAGATGGGATATCTCTATTTTCTCCTCTAGTTACCCATAAAATTCTTTGATATATTGTATTTATTAACTTTTTACTATCGCTAAAAATGATAACTTCATTTATTTTTTCAAATAAACAGGATTAAAGCATTTTTTAAAATCCTCATTTAAGCCATATCAGACTATTTCAATGAGGATAAGACCAAGCTAATATAAAAAACCATTTAATTTTATATTGATATGGTAAGTTTAATCTAAATCGTTAGAGTCATTCCCGATAAAAATTTTTTAAAAAATGTGAAAAATTTATTTTATAAAGTGACATTTTCGGTAAGTCTATTTTATTGACAAAGTTGCTTTCACATCACAGACATAACCTCACCTTAAATGTGTAATTTCAAATTCAAAATTTAAGGGTAGACTTTTTGGTTTTTATCTTGGCTTATAACACAGATACACATACTACTTGATTATTTTTCCTCACGTGTAAACTTTTATTTCAGGCGAAAACTCGAATTAGCGATTTATCATTATCTTAAACTTTCTCTTATAATATATTTCATGTATGGGCAAGTGAATGTAAAAATGCTGTGCCTTGAGCTTTTGAATAAATTGTGATCATAAATGATGATACTTGAATAAATTATTGATTAAGCTTATACAACACTATTTCTCAAAAATATTGAATGCTTCCTTATTGTATATCTGGTTTTTCGAATTGCAGGAAATGCTAAAATCGTTAAGACATCAAAAACTATTAAAATTACAGTCCAAATCCAATGATTTTTTATAATCAAATGTTAAATTTAATGTTATCTGAACATTTACCATTAATGGTATTTATTTTATTTAAATATCTATATGTACTTCTTTTGACTAATGCTCTTATCCATACTGTCCCTCCCTTTTAACTACACATTTAAAAAATAAACAATAAAACATTCCCATTACTGTTAATAGGAATGTCTGTCTGCCATTATAACCAAATTGATACTGAGGGATGTGTTTGGCCCCTACTCTTCGTCCACGCTGGTGGAGCTCATCATTTAAACCGTCTGACTTCACTTTTCCTTACAGCTTACCCTCTCCATTATACCTCTTCCTCTAAAAAATAATATAAATCAATTGGGATAACAAAGGACCTATCTACATTATATAATATAAAACTAAGATCATTAATTTTTAACATTAATATTGAAAGTGTTATGTTTTTATTAATCCATTTATTATCCTTCGTCCTTATCGTATTGAATGTATATTCTTTTATCATGAATTTTAATTCCTTTTTTATTTCTTCGTGCATATCTAAAATGTTTAGTTGATGAAGCTCACTAAAATTACAAACAAATTATGGTATTCCTACAGTTCTAAATACTTCCATTGTAACTAATTTATTCTTCTCCCGGCTAACTATTTAGGCTATTTTATAATTTGTGTGTAAATTACGGACTTTATATTTGATTAATCTACAAAAAAAAATCAACTATGCCTGACTAAAATAAAATAAAATGAGAGAGAGTTTATAATTTATGGTTGGTCAATTGTTTACGGAAATGTATTCTACCAATTTTATGAGATTCAATTGTAGCTCATATACTTACTAGTCAGCTTTGACAAACAGGTCGCAGCCAAAATATTACACCGGCTAACACAAAAAAGGGTAAATTTAAAATATTCCCCACTTCTTATTCGTAGGAAATAAAAGCAAGAAGTCCCCTCGCGGAGAAGGGAGCGTGGGTAGAACCTGTTCTCAAGGCCAGGCCCAGAAACGCATCACGACAACACTCGTCGACAGGCTCTGCCGGTAGAACATCGGGAAATCGTAAAGGAAATTCGGAAAAGTAAAAGTTGGTGGCGAAAATAATAATATGCCTAATAGTAATGAAGGATATGAAATATATACTTGTTGGCTTCGATAAAAGTAGGAGTTTCAAGGTTATCTTTATATTTATTGAAATCATGAAAATGCAATACTACACAAGTTATAAAAGGGTTAAGGAAGAAATAATATATTTCTATTGGATAAACAAGATATGACTATCTCGAACATGGTTACAAGACACCGAAGTGTATATGATAATTAAAGTACTACTGCTAATAAAGCCAAATTAATCAACAATATTCAATATCAAATATATTTAAAAATAAAAGAATAAAATATATATTACATATTGAATAGAATTTGATATTTTAATATAAAAGAGAGCCTAAAAAAAAAATTACTTGAGAGAAAAGTTGAGGTGTGCGGTCAAAGACAAATAATAAGTGAAACTTAGTTTTATTTTGCTACCCACCTTCTCCTAAAATAATATTCATGTCCAAATATATCTATATCATTAAAAAAAATTATTAACATAATACATATAAATAAGCTAAAACGGTGTAAATGGCATTTTGCGTTTTATATTTCAGCTGGAATGATATAACCTACCCGGCGCCGTCAGGTACAACTCTTCAGCGATTGAAACGCAGTCAAAATTGCTACAGGACCAAAATCAGAAAGAAAAAAATAGGTGTAAAAATATATATATATTTTTTTTCATTAGGAAATTTAGCAGTTTGTTCCATTTACGCTAATCCTGAGGGGAAAGTAAAAATGTATTAAAAAACATGTACTATAACTTTTTGGTGATGGAAGACTGGAGGCTTGCAATCCGAAAATTGGATTAACGTTGTAAATGTCAACTAGTGGTTAAAATTAAGATGGAATCTATGAAATACGATGTGTATAAGGTCCATCAGAAGTTGAACTAAAGGAATTTTAAAATCCATTTATCCTGTTTTAACATAGACTACATTTATATGTTAATAGAATTCTTTATGTCAATTATTCCACACTATGTAGCTTTGACATCAATTAAACATCTGATTCCAGTAATATTCGTTCACTACTTGAGTGCTGCTTTCACTTGTTCGTCAGTGAATTCATATAACAACAAATGACTGTACTCTCAATGGTAAAAATTATTTTTTTTTAAAATTAATCCCCGTCTATTTTGTAAATTAATCCAATAATTGTGCTTCAGTTTCAAGATTTAAAATATTATTAGTGATGCACTTTAATAATATTTAACTATGCATTATATTAATTATAAACATTTGCGTTATAGATTGTCTTGTTATTCACTTAAATTGAAATTAGTCCTTGATCATGAATCAGGAAAAGTTAGTTAAACGCCATAATTTGATGCATCTCCATTAAGGATTTTCTCTTTAAAGTATACAAGTAATGAAATCTATTATTTGTTAACAAGATAGTTAAATTGAGGTGTTTAGTTTTATTTAATGTTTATGTACCATTGAACAAAGGTAATGGAGTAACAAATCATCTATAACAAGACCTTCAGAAATAGATTCGACAATATAAATGAAAATAATCGGGAATTTAATAATTTTTTTTTTGTACGTTTCCAGACTCATCATAAAAATTTTAAAGTTCTGGTTCATAAAAAGAATGAGGCGTGGATGTGTATTTCATAAAAAAGGTTCAATTATTGTTCACAAATGAAGATTTATATGTATATAAAATATTCCAATCAGTATCGATTTATTTGCATACCTCAACATTTAGAAAAAAGAAGCCAAACATGACAATCGAGTATGAGTTTGAATATGCATATGATTTTGAAGGCAGTGAGTGATGTATGGCGTTATTTATATAGTGATATTTTATTTTGTATATAGTTAACATACAGCTAACCATTTCATCTGTTTAGGACAAGATATCCATTTTGTTTCTGATATTTATTCAATATTTTCGATTTTTTTACTTTTTTTTTGTAATGGGTCTTGATTAAATAATTTATGTCCCTTCACAGAGCCAACCATTGCTGATGCAAAGCTCTGTGCGAACGAAGACCACTAAGCCCCATCCTCACGAATCCAATCATATTTATTCCTTCCCACTACTCTATTAACATAATCTCGCTTAATGTGTGCGTTGTAATAATTGGCTTTATCTTCTTATTTCATCGAGTCTGGGTGCGGTCGCATCATTTATCTAAG
Source organism: Halyomorpha halys (assembly GCF_000696795.3). NCBI lineage: Eukaryota > Metazoa > Arthropoda > Insecta > Hemiptera > Pentatomidae > Halyomorpha > Halyomorpha halys. Next base: position 244,257 of record NW_027116002.1, on the reverse strand, counting down.
ACTGATCTTGTACCTATGTGACTGATTAGTAACTTATTATGATATATATTTTACTGACATGATAATTGATAATTAAATAGTATTTAATATTTATAACTAAATATAATAATTACATATACTTTTCAAACGTACATCCTAATGAATTTGTCTGATGCATAAATGCCTTGTTGATACCCGAATTGGTGAAAATTTTGGTTTGTACATGAATTTCATTAACTCTTAGAACAATGAGGTCATTTTATCTTATTTTATTCAATCTATGTAAAGAAATGAGAGTAAAAAGAAATCAGGGACAAGAATTTTAATTTTGTTGTTTTCGTGAGACTAGTCACTTCTTTCAAACATCTTTTTTCATTGCGAGAGTTTCAAAACTAAAATCTTACTTAAGTCCTAATATTAAACACAAACTGATTGAAATAAATCAATTGTTTACAATACACAACAATAACTCCTCACTTAATTATCACCTCATCTGCTGCAAGGTTCCTGCCTTTATCCTCTCCTATTTAACATATATATCTCAGATCTTAAATCGCACCCATCTGTAGAAAAAATCACATATGACACAGCTATTTATGTACCGTCATACATAGTCATCATAGATGCAATAATAAACAGTTTACGGGCTCTTTTTAAAAATCTTAACGTTTATTTTATAAAATGGAAGATTAAGGTCAGACCACAAACAGAAGCTATCATATCCACAACATATAAATCAAAACATATTTATTATTATTATCACTAATAATATCCTATGGACTTCGTCGGTCAATTTCTTACGCTCGGCAAATCTTTAACGTGCACACACAAAACAAATGCAATAGAGCTAAGGACATAATCAGCAAAATGGCTCCTCACATTAATAGTAACTCTAAATTAATATAAAAAAACAACAAAGTTAATCCAAATAAAACAGTGATATGTTCAATAATAACCTTTTCTGCTTCCTAAATTACAGAAAACTAGAAGTCATTAAAAATTTATGTATGAGAATAGTAAACAACTATCCTCGGTAATACCCTCTTTCTCTCTTATTACTAATTCTGACATCCGCTTCTTAAAAAAAAAAAAATAGGAGTCTACAACAAAACAACACTAAAAAGATGCCCAGACAACAGACCAAACAAAGATTATTAAACAAAACTTGAAACCTAAATGTATTTATTAAATTTTATATATTACATTTGTTTATTGTATTTATTTATTATTATTTTTTAACAAATTGTATTAATTATTTATTATTTATTTATTTTAATAAATTCATTAAACACTAATTCATTCAACATACTTAAAGAACGATAAAAATCTGTGGGGAAATGTGTAAGGGAAGAAATAATAAATAATAAAAAGGAAAAAAATAACTCATGTATAATTCGTGTACACAATGTAGAAATTTTGTGAATGATTTAAAAAATATGTGGCGTGTCTGCAGAGTCCAACACATAAACTGCAACTTTGTCCCTAAAATTGTTCCAATTTTTTTTTTTAATACACCTATCAATAACATATTTGTAAGCTAGTAATATTATGTGTAAATACGTAATAAACCTACAATAGATAAGTATGTGCATATACATATCTGTTCAACATCTTTGGAAGTAATTATTTCCTATTAAATAGGAAGGTTATCAACAACGCTACTAACACGCACTCTCTGATCAAAACTGGTTACTATTCAACCAACGTCTCAACATCTCAGCTCAACGCAAAAAGAACCACGGTCAAATTTACATTAATTTCGGGAAGTTTTTCATAAATTCAAGACTATAAACAATTACAATTAACTGACGCCGGTTCAGAAAAAAACTGAATTATATGGGTTATATTTCCTGGACATGGGCTCAGTCGTTTTTCATATAAACGTATAGGTAAACTTTTAATTTATAGCTTTTATTTATAATTAAATTTCTCGTTCTTGTACTAAGCTGTAAAGAAAATCTGAGAAATAGTAAGAAACATAATGAATTATATACATAACATAGTTTGTTTTTTAAAAATAATTAAAAGTGAAATATCATATATCAAGTTCTCCATGTTCTTTTTAAATGTGAATCTTCCCTATGAAACTTTTGTTAATAGTACAACAATTTAAAAGTTCTTTTAAATGGTCCATTGCAGTAAACAGTACGGTAGAAAATATGGATGTATAATAAACAACCCACTCGTTAAAAGGATCTATTCCCGCAACCAACTTCTTATCGCAGCAATAAGCCTTCTTGGAAGTACTATACTGTGTAGAAGGAAAGCACAATGCTCTTGCACTCCAAGAACACTATCATTGAAGTGCAACTGCATCTCGATATCGAGAGTCCAGAGAACACAATAAAAAGTACAAGGGACCTATCATGACTACTACACTTTAAACTTCCAAGTATTTTAAACTTATTATGATAAAGATATTTTGTTTACCTATTCTCCCAGAATTAAATAATTTCTAGATTATAGAAGATATAAAAAAAAAATAAAACAAAAAAAATCCTTGGATTACTATTATATATTTTAAATTTACTGTACTATGACCATACATTATAAGTAATATACAATATATTACCACAATAAAAAATTGTCTGACTAGGTATAAGTATGCTGTGTATTTAGCAGCCCAATAAAGTTGGGCAGCAAAACGTGTATGAATAAAGTTTTTCTTTCTATTTTTAAGTCTTATTTTTTATTCTCATTTGAAAATTATAGTTATCAACATATTTATCTCAATATCATCCAAATAAACAAGGATAACATGAGATATAAAGAAAAAATAGAATTTTTAAATTTTAATATGGCAATTTATCCCACATTTGGAATAACTACGTTTTCCCTTGGGTCTTATGAGTAATATCGATATTTTTTCTTTATAAATAAATACCGATAGTTCTATTTATATCTAATAGTGATATAAAAGAACGCTTTCCCTTTAATTTGTGTTAACAAATAAAAGCTTATAAAACATAATTTCACCAAAATGTTGGTTAGTTCCGAATTCCAACGTGGGTTCAATTACATCTAAGATAACTAAATTACGGATTCTTAATAAAATACAATTAAATTTGATATAATAAATATATTACTATAAGGATTACCAGGAAATGGAACTCGGTAAAGCTAAATAATTTAAAAAAAAAAATGGGGGATTATATTGGAATATATATTTCATTGTACAACGTATAGGCTGAATATCATTATTTTATTATTATTATTTGTTGAAAGTTATGGTATATAAGTGCATTCTCATTAGGAAAAATCTTCAGATCAGTGTTGAATATAAAAAGTGATTGATAAAAGTTCCTTGCAAATAAACTAAGCATTTATTTCTCTACAATCACTGTTTTGTCATAGATACAGAAACATGGGTATCTATGGCATCATTTAACAATTGGTAAAGGTTTATCCTTTATACCAACAGTACTGATAAAAAGAATCTATTCTTTTAAATCTGGAGGCTGATTTCTTTTTTTTTTTTTAAATGAAATTCTTTAATGTGAAAAGTTAAAAAAAATATAATAAACTTCATATGGTATATTCATCAATTTAACATTAAGGTTAAAATATAATACTTTAAAAAAATTATTGTAATATTTTAATCATCTTTTAATGTTTAATGGACATATTGAGACGTACTTTTTTAAAAAAAATAATTAGGCCATCGCATATAAAACATAAAATAAGTTACTTTTAGTAACAGCTAGTCACTTCGTACATACGGTTATCATTCTGTATGTTATTTTATTCTACCATATTCTATTTCTAGATTCATATATCATCCCGTTTCCTTCCTCATTATATCTTTCCTTCTTCTGTTTTGTAATTATTTTATCTTTTGTTATCTTATTTCATCAGTAGTGCGTTGTTCATATTTATTTATCTATCAACTACTACTAACATTTATGTTATTATTTGTATACTTTCGTATTGTCCTATAATGTAGTCGGTTTTTGCTCTCAATATTTATGACATCCAAAATTTATTTAATTGTGACTGTTTCGGTTACAACCTACCTTCTACGCCACAACCCCTGATGAAGACCTGTAACTCAGGTCGAAACGTCGGCTTAAAATAAATAAATATGGTTTTGTTAATTTATGTTGTTCTTTGCGGACCGCACCCCCGAAAAACTTCTCCAAGCATTAATCTACGGTCAACTATCTACACCTCATTAAGAATAAATAAATATCTACACCTCATTTAGAATAAATAAATATCTCCACGGAGTTGCCTTACCACTGAGGCACCCCTCTCCCCTATTTTCATAATATTATAGACAAACATGTTGGAATTATGCTGGTAGACAAACTAACGCAATAAATAGCTTTATAGAGAAACAAAATTCTAATTCTTTCCAAAATTTTGTCTTGTCACATTCTTACACAAGCCATTCAATTATATATTTGATAGATTACTTTAATAAAGCAATCAAAGGTTGATAGTTTCCTGCGACGTGCAACAAAACGACTAGGAAGTAAATTAAGCCGGTGCTAGTGAAGGCTAACCAGCTGCTGCGGCTCTATTTGCATTCAATTACTGCCGCACTGGGCGAGGCGCGAGCCTCTTAAATCCTTCATTAAATCACATTAAATGTTATCATCCCGCTCAGATTTGGATTCAGAAGAGCTATTATACATTACAAGAAGTAAAGATTTATTACGCATGTCGAGATACTTCTTGTTTTTTCAACGTCATTTGAGCAGATTTCCAATTCACGTGTATTAAGAACAGGTTTCAATTCCGACTCCAGTTTCATTTGTTTATCAGAGGTTTTCCTTTTATTTATTTTTTCTAACCATGCCATTGAATTAAGGATAATGTTATAATTACGGACGCCATTAGAATGAAATGACTAATTTTACAGAAATATTTCAAGAGTTTTTTTTTTCTTCGCAATACTCTAAGGTCATAAATAAATTAAAAGTATCGTTAACAAATTCATTAATCAGGAGGATCATATCAGAAACGACTCTTAATACTACCATCGGACTTATTTGAATATCTCTGACATTAAATACAATGGACATGACTTTACTGTTCAGGATTCCTTGGGCTGTTGAGATAGAGTTCGATATTCCAATTCTGTGACATTTGACAACATAGTTGGTGACGTGATACTTGATAAATCTTAAGTGGAGACATCTTTACATGAAGCAAGATAGGAGGTTTTTGTCTTCCTCTTATATACAAATGAAAACCCTTAAAGTTGGAACATCTAATAACCTACATCAAACTGAGAAAAGTTTGATTTTGAAGAAACGTTATTTTAATTATGAACCCTCCTAGAAGAAGTACCTGCAGCAATGTTTCTGCTACCAAATCTTCCTCAGTTTGTTTAGCAAACTATTGTAACAAATATCATCCTATTTTAAGTATATGCGATACTTTACAAGTCTATCTATGATGCTTGTAGAACCCTCGAAAAACAAGAATACTCTTTAAGTGAACCCACTCTAATCGACCATTTACTTACTTTTTTTATAAACATGTTATAGTACCAACAAATTTTTGGATTTGAGATTCTCCTTCTTAACACATGATTTTCTCGATTTCTAAAACTCCTTTAATTCCAGAACGCCTACTATAAATATTTTTCAATGTTATTAATATTCAATGAATTAGAACTCATTGAAGCCTTTAAAAGAAAAATATATTGGTATTTGACCCTGAATATTTTAGGTTTAAATTTTGTAGTATAAAACATCATTTTTAAAAAATGCACTATTTATAAAAAAAAAATATGACTATTATCGTTTTTTGAAATTAAAATATGGCGGATATAAGAAAACTTATATCTAAAATTTAAATTGTCTATACTTTTAATGCAGCAACATCTAGATCTGCAAATAAAGCAGAAAATATCTGATCATGATAGTTAACGCCCATTTATCTGTGTTCTTTTATATTTTTACAACTTTTTTGGAGAAAAAATACCGTCCAACCTAATTTAAAGTAATTCAAAACTTAATTATTTTATTTTAGCATTTTATAGATAAAGAATCTAATATGATGGAATGGTTCAACGTAAGCGTCACCGTATAGGTGAGAGCTATAGGCATTATCATTTATTGTAACAGAAGTGGCAAGTCTGAACTTCGAGATTAATCCAAGAAAAAAATTACGGCTCGTAATAGTTTAACAAATTCAAAATTTAATATCACTCACAGCCACAATGAAATAAAGGGTATAACGTGACATGAAGCAATTACTGAAATCTATTTTAGTTTCTTATTAAATAATAGGCCTTGCTGAAATGGAATTTTTTATGTAAATATGAGCCGGCGTGGGTGTCTAATGTAAACTAAAATGGAAATAAGAGTGGAAGAGCTGCTTACATTAATAAATCATTAGACGAGCTAACCAGTGGGAGTAAATAGTCCTAAATTATTCACTTGCATTTTTATCAGTGCTAAACGCTTTTTCTACTGATGGTTTTTACGTGATTTAATTAATAAAGTTGAGAATTATTTTCTAAATTTTCCTTATATTATATTTATGTATGGTATATATTTGATTTTTTGTCCTAATGATTCTCATATGAATAAATAACTGGTTTTAAACATTTTAAACTATCAGAAGGGAGTCGCGAAATTTATCAATAATACATAAAAGTCATCCTTTTTCGATCGATTATTTTACGTAATACTTTACTTTCAAAAACCTGAAGGCACTGTTCTTTCATTAGTGTAAGAGGCTCCTAAAAAGGAAAAAAATTTTTTTTCAAAAATAAGAAAACAACTTATTGGTAATTTTCCCAACTTGGTGAGAACCAACAGTGGGAAGAATAATAGTTTTGTAAATTCTAACTTTTAATTTTTTGGACAAAAGTCGTGAGCTGAGCTATTTCGAGATTGAAAAATAACAATAACTTCCCACCTTTAATCTCATTTTTATTTCCTCACCAGTTTCGGTTTTTCTAGTTACCGTAGAACCTATCTACCTGTTCAAATGTATTTCCTCCAATATCTACAACACCGAAATTATTCCCGTTTCTACTGCTAACCATTATTTTATTTTTTTCGGTATTTATTTCGAGACATAGTGCCTTACTAGATTTTATCAATCTATTTGTATTTAGTTTTATAGTTTCCTTGTCTTCGCCCAATAATACCAATCGTCAGTATGCCCAAACACTGGTATTTTACCACCTAAAGTTACATCCTTTTCAATATATCCCTTTCACATTTTTAATAACATATTCTACTACTACATTAAATATGATAGGTGATAAAAAATCGCCTTTTTTTAAGTCCTCCGAACCTTGAACTTATCAGAATTTCCGATTCGTACCTTATAAAACGTTTTGGTCATGCACATCCGTACTAGTACATACGACTTACTAACTTTTTTGGTATTCTCTGTTCAGAACCAATATAATAAATATACTCTAGTATAATAATAGAGAGATCTCTAATTTGTTTTATTACGTTTTTCAATATTACAAAATTGGTTGATGTTTAAAGTAAGTTTAGTTTTATAATTTTTTTTTTATACATATTCTTTATAGTAGAAATTATGTTACATATTTTAAGCACTATAATATTCTATTTATTTTATATATTTGGTATTTTATTGCTATTTTAATTAAGTTCATTCCATACTTATTACGAGCTCATTAACTCATCATTAATAATTTATTGATTGTTAATTCGTATCATTATTTATTTCATAAGTTCTTTTAATTTTTTTTTCATTTTAGTATCGTATTTAGTTGTATTTTTTTAATTGAATTATTTGTTTTATCACTATAAATTAATTCATATTGTATTGTTCTAGCTTATGAATTGTAGTAGTCTCACAGCGCCCAGATAATTAAAAGTATAACTAATAAATTTCATTTAGGTCAATCATTTCTATATTTGTTATTATAGTTATTTTGCCACTGACCGATGGATTTCATTTCATTGGATGTACTTTTCTGAATAATTAATTACTTTTACTTACAATAGGATACCCTCCGCACTTTGATTGCTAATGAACTCTTCCCGACCTAAGATACTAAACTCGGCAACTACTTTTTAAATGGCTACCAATGAGCCACGAGTTGAACTTATATATTTAATAAAAAAAGAAGATAATAGATTTATTACAATGGCAATACTTTTCTTTACTCTATATTTCATACAGAGGGAAGTGAAAGTAAAAATACGCAACGAAATAATGGTTAGCAATAAATAGTGGCGCCAGACATCAATTTACAAGACATTGGGATTATTGTAATTTTCATAATAATGTATTTATGCAATAAATAGATGTTTTATAACCCGTACCACAGCCCTGCGGCCTTAGAACTATAACACTAACGGAACTGACTCAGTGCTAGAGAACTATCAGGCCATGAAGTGGATAATGAACTGGTCATTGGGGGACTGTGGCGTGCCGCTAGTTGAAGGATATCGCTCGTCTGGAACATTACGGTGTACTGCAGGGGCTCTATGCTCACTAACTTGTTGTTCACTATTTTGAAATAATCTTATCATTAATTTGATTTAAAATGCTTAGTATAAATATTTAAAAAAATTCCAAATTGTGCAAGAAGACATTACTATGTCAAAATACTCTAATATATATATATATATTCGATCATTATTCTGGTTAAACCTCTAAAAGAAATAGTTATATGTACAAATTTGTTAAATTATAATTATTTTTCACTGAAACCACTAAGCTTCATTTTCAATTTTCATTCTGCTGTAAGGTCTAATAAATCCATAAATTCATTACTCGGAGGACTGCATTCTACCGTAAATAAAAATAGTTAGTTAACGATATTATTAATAATGCCAAAGAAGATTAAAATATTAATTTTGTATTTGATCATTACTTTAAAAAAAAAAGTGGTAATCTTTTAATAATAACAAAGATTTATTATTAATAAAAATAATTTTAAACCGCAATTTGTACCTAGCTGAAATGATATAAATAATTGGACCAAGTAATTAAAATCATGAAGGAAATGTAACAAAAACTTTTGGTCAAGGTGCAAGTTATAAATTTATTAGTATTTAGCGTTGGCATAAATTATATGCAATTATTGAAAGAAAAACCTGTTTATAAGGTCAAAGATTGTTAATACAAGTATTTCCTCAAATGATAAAGAAATACTGGAAGATTATTGATTGACCGTGTGTGAAGATGAAAGGAATATGGTCCGGGTGCGGTCAAGAAAAACTCAAATAGTAGAAATATACATAATATAAATTAGTATATTTCTACTATTTGAGTTTTTCTTGACCGCACCCGGACCATATTCCTTTCATCGATAAAGAAATAGTTTACGCTTTTGGTTTCAAAACTATGACTAATTATTTTGCCATGGTTATTTCAATATTTACTTGATCAGTTTTATATAGCCCTGAATGACTTACATATTATTAAATATAAATTAACCAATAAATATATCAAGAGCTGTATTCGACTGATGAAGCTGGTGTGCGAATCAAAAACCTGGACTGTCTCTTAGAGGATTAACTAAGAATCTCAGATTTTTTAGAAAAAAAAAATTCAGACGAATCCTCATGCTTGTTAATATTAAGGAAGAGTAGCGTAGAGAAACTATTAATGGAATATATGGCGTGTTCAGAAATAAGTTCAGATATAAACTTACATCAACTTTACTTGGCAGCTTATGTCACAAAAATGCATTTAGATGCAATTCATAGAGGATTGATAACAGAACCAATGCACGGACGTCGAGCGTTCAGTAGACCAAGATTAAGATGGATGTATTACGTGGTGAGTGATCTCAGGAATGTAGGTGAAAACAAATGGGTGGTGACAGGCACTGATGAAAACACGTGTATGTTGTTGCTTTAAGAAAACATGACTCTCTTTCTTTTGTCTTAATAATAACAGTAATAAAAATGATTACATATTGAATAAAACGCCTCTATGAAGGTACCTATTGTTTTCAACTACCTATGGATGCCTAAACTCCAATGATAAAAACATATGAACTATCAATCACTTTCTCATAAAAATATATATATAAGAATTCTAATTATAAAAATTGTAGGCTTCTATATATAAGGAAAAAAAAGAATTCATATCAGATCGCATGCAACATAATATAAACTGGACAAAATATATATAAGTAGAGCTATATTTGCTCTAATAGTATTAATTAATTGCTAAGGTTTGATTGATTCTAAGATTATAAAATAGTATTTAAAATTAAAGTAATAATTAACTATGATATGTAGTTTAGTTAATTTTTTTTAAAATTATTTATTTAATGTAATTTACAACTGTACAGAATTATACAATAGCTAAATATGTAGTATGTTTCATATACACTTGAAAATCTTGGGAAGGAACAACCCATTGGTGGTACTTCAAACATTAATTTAAATTATAAGGTCCCGTGACCATCTTCTTTTCAGACGCCTCGGAGGATTATCAGGGATTGTTAAGGATGAAAGATTAAGAATTAATGTTGTGTTAATGGGATCTTAAGGTCTTTGTGAATGAGTTTATTTGTGACGTAATAAGGTGCATCAAGGATTTTACGTAGGATTTTGGATTGTAACGATTGGATGCGGGAAGAATTTGATGGTTTGGTGAAGCCCCAGAGCTCAATTCCATATGT
>NW_027116002.1:208347-231760 GCF_000696795.3 Halyomorpha halys | reverse complement strand
AAAAAAAAAAAAAAATCGGCACTTAGCAAAGCAACATATATTTTAGATTTTGCCTAATTATAGTATGATTTAACATTTAGAAGCTCTCTAAAACTTTTAATATTTTTAACTAACTTCCTCACTAAAACATAACGACGGCACTAAAAGTTATTTTAGATATACGAACATTTTTACATGCAAAATATTATAGAACGTGTAAAAATAGCAATCGGATTCAATTTGGAATAAGAGTATTGAATCGAAAAATACACATTTTAATTTCCGTTACGTCCAAATTACCAAGACAGAATGGTCCGTATGTCCAGCTCAAAAACAAAAGTTACAAGAAACTGAAATACCTTACTTAACATAAAACTATGTCTGAGATGCTAAATTGACTTTTTAATTAAAATATACTTCCTATTAGTGCCAGTTTAGATGTTCTGTTTAAATTTTTCTCGAATTCAGATCTAACGATTTGATAACACTCATCGTATACCATGTGATGAGTTTGATCATATGTAATAATAATGTATCCTTACAAGGTATTTTATATTAGCTAGATTTTATCCTCTTCGTAATAACCCGACAAGGTTTATTAATTTTAATATGTATTCATCTAAAATCCCTCTAATTTTGTTAATTTTAAATAATTAGTTTGAATTTGGACATGGATTTTCGTTGCTTCAATGCGGAGATAAACAAAGAATAGTAAGAGGGACTATTAAGTACTACTGGACTACTAAGTAACAAGCATGAGTTAACTTTTTACTCAAAGTATGGTGCGCGGTTTTTTAAATCTAAAATACGTGTTAAAATTTAAAGTTAAAAACAGCTTTAATATGAGTTAAGAAGGTTTTTAAACACTTTTTTTGCCTAAAACTATCTCAATTTAAAAACAAAATTAGCCCATGTTAACGACTCCACATATTCCAAACAGCCATCCTGGAAGCATTTCCTTTAGCACTGCTATCTGGTGTTTTTTCGTCGTAAGTGTAATATCCGCGCTCCCCTATCGAGTGATGTGCTGTGCCATCCTACAGAACGCTCTCAGATAGCACCACTGTTTGATATCACATCCTCGTATAGGGTTTCCTGACTGACACATCTCTCAGGAAGCTGCCAAGGGTGTTGGTATCTCGGAATATAAATATTTGAGATGTCAGTTGGTTATGGAAGTCCACTGACACGGCTTAGCTTTTTTCAGTATGAGTGAAACGTGATAAAGCCATGTTTGTACAGCCTCCTTAAAATATGCATATAATATTAGCACGTGATTTCATTACTATAGAGATTGTGATAAATACAAATGATACGAAGCTCTTTTTAAAATTTTAATTAAAACTATACTTAAGTTATTTTATCACATTTTAGAATATCCCAAAGGACGTTGTTTATGGGTATAGTAAATCCATATTAAAAAAAAAATTAAATAACGTCCCTTCAATCTTATAACATAATCTTTGTATACTTATTTGTATTTTATTATTTATGTTTATTTTTCGTACCTTTATTTTATTTTAATTACAAATATAATTATAATATTTTTCATTTATGAGTGAACAAAAAAATAAATAAAAATAAAGAATACTCTCTGTGTGGATTTATTTAAAACGTGCTAAAAAAAACATGAGTTCACCAATAAACTTTTTATTAAACATATTTCTAATATTAATTAAATTAGTTTTACAGAATCAAATGGTTTATAGTTGATATTATGGATTTCTAATTCCAATAAAATATATTATGAACACTTTCATAAGAAATGAATTACCCAATATGGAAGGAAACTGTGTAAAAATGTCTACTTTCACGGTTGATCGTGGATTTTTCACGGTGATTAAAATAATTTGATTATGGATCAGGATATTAAGAATGTCATTTACACAAGTGCACTTTCATTTGAAAACGAAAATGTTACCGACTCCTGCGTTTGCTCAAAAAAAAAAACTTTTTTTTTGTTCACGTCAGTTCGGATTATTGGAATACTTGGAGGTCGGAAGTTTGGGTTACCGAGATTATACTTTATTTTATTTTACTAGTGAGTTATGCTGTTGTTTTTATATCTATAATTTTATCTAATTTATTTTTATTTTATTTCTATAAATATGCACAAACCTATATGTATGATATTTTTTTTTAGTTATTGCTACTTAGCTTTATTATCTATTGCCAACTAGATCCCATTTTTAATATATTATATTACCTGCCGAAAAAAAAAAAATGTATAATAAAGACCTAAGAACAAGCGTCATCGAGTGACATTTTCGTAAATTAAATTAAAACAATTTTTTGAATCTGTGTTAGTACTATTTTAGTTTATAACAATTTTCAGTATTATTAATAAGGAATTATATCGTCATTTAAAGGAAACATGTAGAATCAACTATTTTCAAAAGGGTATATTTTTTACTTTATCTGATTTGGAAAACTGATTTTGGATGAATAACCTACAGAATGTTTTTATTTAATATTTTTAAAAACCTGAAACATTTCTTATTATGTTTTACATAGTTAAACTACTTACTTTAAATATATATTTACGTAAAAAATACCTAATAAAAAAAATATGAAAATGCTCAAATTTTTTAATTCGCGTTTTTTACATAACATGGACAACGTTACCCAAAAATATACAATAAATACATGAAATCGCAGTATTGGAGCATATGAAAATATGACAGAACATCGGATTGAATAATGTTCATACCTTTGAGGTCTATAAATACAGGTTTATTTCAGTACAATTAGATATGATAAATTATTTTTTACTGCTATTTTACAATGAGTTCTACATATGATAAGTAGAAACAATAATAGTTATCCATTTATAGATAGATAGATCACACTTTATTGTAAATAATAACTCTAGAAATAAATAAAACCTGTTTTTGTCATTTACAGGGCCTGTGCCAGACTATAAGGAATGGAGGAGGGATGGGAGGGACGAGGCGCGTGTGGGCGGGCGACACCATGATTGATGGCTGTGACAGGGAAACATCAGGACATCAGCTAGCGTAAGGAGCAGCCACAGCGGTAGGCAGGTCTTCGCCTCAGCTATGCAAGCTCCTGCTCGATCGTGTAATCCTGCTCTTGGTTATTCCTCCTCGGCTGCCAGAGCACTCAGGAATGTGCCTCCCTCTCCCCCTTTCTCCGAGCAACTTAGCTATCTATCGAGTAGAATGAAGTAGACAAGGCCAAAAGGGGTCAGTATGACAGTCATTATTCAAATGCCAGACTGACTTGAAGTAATCAGACTACACTATCAATCCGAATAATGGTTATTTTTATAAAATCCATATCTGTTCAACGTTTCTTTCGATTCCAACCCAACAGAATGCTGTGTTGGTCAATATTTTGGCATTTGCTTACAAGAAATCAATGAAATCCATAGATGCATGATATGGGGAATAACTCGAAGCCTCCCCTCCTCCTCAAATTATGAATGATCGGATTTCCAAATATTCTCATTAATTCAACAGTATTGATTTCCTCTACACGATCAATCTTCCTCGGATTAAGTTATAAGAGCTTTCTTTTCAGCTACAAACCGATTTAAATTTCAAATAATCCTCACCAGAACAAAAAACTCAGGTAAGTGGTTTGAAAGCCGTTACTTTACATAGGAAAATAAATTTTGAAATTGCAATATGAAACGGTTCATATAACGAAAAAAATTATGGTTGATATTTTGATAAAATGTTGAATGTTGAAAAAATTCAAGTATTTGGAATTTTTTTATTCGACATTTCCTTTCTCGTTCTCCAATAGCCCCTTAATGCCAGTAACGCGGCTGGGAGAGAAACGCTGAGAACTCTTAGAGCCCTGCTATACCTCCCATCACATGGGATTGGCAAGGCTAGGCTTGAAGTTAATGTAAAAATCATACATTGGTGTAAATGTAAAATTCATTTATTCTTACTTAAATTTAATTTTCCTTGTCTTGTACATAGATTATTTTTTTATTATTTGATTTGTTTTATTTTATTATATTTTTGATAAAGATCCATATTTATATTTAAACAAATTATGATAAATATATTATATAAATATAAAATATATTTTTTCTATATTACTAATTGAAATTTAATTCAGTGAGTACTGTTGTTATTATTTCCATTTTGATTCTTTTTTTCTTGTGATGTATTTCTGTTCATATTGTATAAAAGAATATCTGAACACTAGCACTTAATGCCCTTTATTTGTGGTAGATTGAATTGATTCTCTTCATTAAATATTATATTATGAAAAAAGAAATCATTGAAGTGCTGAAATAGAATTTTAACTATTTTTACAGATTTTTGTTATTAACTACGAAACTACAAATTTTATTGGAAAAAAAAACCTTTTTATATATAATATAATAGTATAAATTGACTAAATTTGCTACTTTACAAAATAGAGCGATCTTCATTGGATAACTCATAATACACGCACTTCTCAAGAGACGTATTATATACAAAATGAAAGAGCATTACATTTCCGGTAAAGTTCATGTAAAGACGTTAGTATGAGGGAGTATGATATGTCTTAACAGCGTTTCGACTTGGAGACGTTTTTTCACTGGTGGTAGCTGCCACACTTAAAAAAGTTAAACCCTGTTCATTCTGTTCTCTAGTTGTTGTTGTTGTTGTCTGGGGCTTAAGGGCGTAAAACCCTGAGGTCATCAACGCCCATGTTTCGTGCTTTATATTTTATTTCTATAATTCTATTTCACTTTAAATAATTTCGAAAAAAAAATTTAAATAATTACTTCTGTTGGTATTTTTTTATTATGTATAACAGATTTCCTGGTTTAAATCTTATTCAAAAGGCCATTTCTTTTTAAGAAAACTAAGACCATTTCCACGTTCTTCTGGTCATCATTCAGAGCATCCGATACACTCGGTCCTACTCCCAATCTACTCAAGTTCACAGAATAAAAATGGCATTCTTCAAATATGTGACTGATCGTAAGTATACTGTTGCAGTATTGACATTTTGGAGGTGGCTGCTTACTGATCAGATATCTATGAGTTAATATCTGTTCTCTAGTTTTACTTACCTAATTTAGTTTTTATTGTTATTATTATAACAGAATCTGAGCATATAAATAATATTTTTATTTTTATAAGGAGTATAAGATACACAAACATTTTTTGTTCTGTTTGCTGAAATTAGTAGGGAATTACTATAATAAAATTTCAAATCATGTTCTTGAATGATTTTTTGATATACTGTTTATAAAATCTCAAATTTTTTATATGGGGATTAGGCGCCCAGAAGCACCCGGTTCTGGAAATGGATTTACTTCAAATTACCATAGGTGATACCTCATACAACCAATAAAATTGGAGAAAAATCTCCATTTATGCACTTACCTTGTTTTATTGCTTATTTACTTTTTTAAACAAATTATTAATATAACAATGAAAGAGTTTAAGCTCCAGCCACCAAATTATAATGACTAATAATATACTTAATATATATATATATATATAAAAAACTTAATTTAATGTCAAAATCGCAACAAAATTTACACAGGAGAAACATCAAAAAAACAAAAGGCTAAGGTATATCAAATCTAAAATAACCGAGAAATCTAAAGCACTAACAAAATAAAACAGCACCATATCACCCAAAATCACATGTTTGAGACCACTATGTCCTAGAAAATAAAAAAGCAACATGAAATTGATATTTTAAATAGTCAATTTATATTACAAAACACATTAAAACGCATTAAATTCTCAAATATATACAAAGAATATGAATGTAAATTTTGCAGGTTTGGGCAAAACAAAAACATAAAATATAATTAGAAATAATTGTTAATAACAAAGTTTTAAAAAAATAAAGATAAAAGAATAGGTTCATAATGGGTTAATAAATAAAAAAAATCAAATAATAGAGGAGAGGAATTAGCCCATAGTTAGATAGCAATGCAGAAAGTTCGAGTAGGATAATGCATCATATAAAACTAGGGCAAAGCATAAATACAACAAAATACGTGTAAATTTAATGAGAAAACCAAGGAAAAGGTATTTATAATATTTTTAAAAAAATGTTAATTAGGAAATGGGTATATGTATATAAATGTTATATATAAAAAAAAAAATTATGTGCTTAAAATATATACACATAATTGTAAATAGTAGTGTGATGAATATAAAAAAATATTGTTTTAAAAACAAAACAATAAGTATTAAAATAATAGGTAATGTAATCAAGGATAAATAATAAATAAATGATGGGGAAAAACGTTGAAGAATAAAATGAAAAGGAATTTACTTTCACATGAGATAATATTTTACTATAACTATTCATATTATACCCAGGTATATCAGGTACAAACATCTTTTAAGCTATCGAGGGCAGTGCATGAGTTGGAGGGAGTTCAGAACTCCTTCATTGGTATCACTGGTATTGAGAGCCAGTGGAGGTTGAATAAGGCCGCATTGTGAAGCGGATTAGCCGCAGACACTCAGGTCGTGAGTGAAGAAGCCGGCTACCGCCAGAGCATCCAGGGTCTTGTTTTACAAAAGATCTAAAGACCACTTCTATTTTAATCTTCTATGAGGAGAGATGGAATTGTATAAGGATCAAGCCGGATTAGGAAGTTTATGTAGGTCCTGGTTAAACTTAATCCATGTTAGTCAAAAATATTATAAATAGCAATCGTTATTGTAGAAAAGCTTGGTGAACAGAGGGGTAATCAAAAATGGCAGCAATGTTTAAAAGGTTTAAAAAAAATTAATTTCTCTTTCAGAGCAATTCAACTTTAAAACTAACTACAGCACTAGAAAACCTAATAAAATATCATATAAAGTAGAGTACATTTACTAAAATATGAGCCCTAATAGAGTTACTCCCATTCAATGGTTCTCGAGTCACAGTTTTTTAAAAAGCAACATTTCATAACAAAATAACGAAAAATCAGTAGTTTTTTTTTTTATTAATTAAGGAAAACTATATCTCAGGAACCATTAGACATACAGATGTCAATTAGCACTAAAATTAAAGCTAGTGGAATGTACTATAAAGTAGTTTATAATTATTTATTATCGTGGGAATTGTATTCAAATTCATAAAAATTGATTTCTAGTTTTTAGAAAAAATATTTCTCAGGAACCACTAGGATTACGAATGTCTGGTAGCAAATAAATTGAATATAATTTAATGTTCAATGATACAGTGAATAATGTTTATCTTCGTAGGGGTAGTAGTTATTATGACCTTTGCAACTGAATATGAATTTTGCATATCAAATTTTGTCCGAACAACTATAAATTTATTTTAGCAAATATCATGAAAACTACTACTCCTACAAAGATACTCATCATATACTACTTTATGGCACATCAAACTAGCTTTATTTGGAGTGCTAATAAAAATCTGTACGTCGAATGGTTCCTGAGATATAGATTTTCCAAAATAAATTCAGCAACTAATGCTTTTTCAGTGCATTTTTTATTAAATGTTAAATTTTTAAAAGTTATATCTCGGGAACTATTGATATGATAGTTCTATTAGGGCTCATATTTTAGTAAACTTATTCTACTTTAAATGATATTCCATCAGACATTCTAGTGTTGTTGATAATTTAAATGATATGGAGCTCTAAATGAAAAATTATTGTTCTTAACAGCCGCCATTTTTTATTCCCCTTAACTATACTTGACAGACTCATCAATTTTAACTTGTAATTATACGTAGTATTCATTAAAGTAATCAAAAGTTGTGTTGACATAACTGACACTTTTCTTCTTTTATGCTCTTGTACTATTACTAAGGGTTTGAGGTGGAGAGAAATGGTTTCCAAATGTAATGCTGTATAGTGTTTTTAAACAATGAAGGCGTAAGTATAACGTAAAGACCGTTATACAAGATGACTATTTTATATTATTGCAGCAACTGTTGCTGCCACGCATCTGTTATGTTGTGGTAGTAGATCATACATTTTATAGCAATTAAACTACTGTCACGTTGACTATCCTATGTTGTACCTTATCTGCCTTATCGACCGTAATGGTAATTGGTCGATGACTGCAATCGTTATTTTCTCAAATGACTGTCAATAGGTTTTATCTCGTGTTAGCTTTACTGCTGCCGTGTGAGGAGGATATAAACTGTCACCATTTAAACGAGGCTTAAAATCATAAAGCTTTATTAAATAAATTATTTTACATTGATTTTAATCATTTCATTTAACACCCTTGCAAAGTAGTGCATATGAATAAAAAAAGTTAGTCTCATCCTTAAAAGAACAGGATATCGATGTAAATAATCACTTCTATAATAAATTATTAAAAGTTGTATTGTATTATAATAAAATTAGTATTGTTTAATGATTGTGCCACTAAATTAATTTTAATAGAAAATGGATCAAAGCAAAGGAGACTGCGGAAATGCGACAAAAGGTCCAGAACTGAAAGAAAATATGGAAAAACGCACCAGAAGAAGTAATTCTTTTCTGATCTTGCTAAAAATTCCTTTTAGGTCTCGATACATATCTGAAACTAGTACGAAAATTGTTCAAGTAATACAATATATTACTAATCATTTTTACTTTCTACTTTCCACAATTCTTAAAGAAAATCATCTTGCTGGGCTCTAATTTACAGGAGTAATTCTACCAACAAATTATCAGTTATAATAGATACAGCGTAAGAAAATACTATTTCTCTATACATAATTTCTTCGTTCTTTTAATATCTTTTTGATTTTTACGGTTATATCAAAACTCGAAATTCAAATAGATAATTCGCTGACAGCATGGAAATTAACTTTGATTTAAAAGGCTTAATTTAAAGGACTTTTAACTTCAACTTTATGTGGTTTTTATTTTTGATCTTTCTTGATGACCAATGCATTAGCTATATTACATTAGTCGTGTTTGCCGCCTGTGTACTAGTCACGTAGAGAATCATTTTTAATGATTTAAACGTGTTAAAAACAGAGCTCTATTTCTAGAAATGTGTGCTTTAACTGTGACCTTCCGGGAAGAGTAAGTGTATTCGAATTATTATCGCCATAAACATAAATGAATTAACATATGGTTCGTAATTTTTACTAAACGAATAATCATATTTTTTTTTAAATCACTGTAGGTTGACGATAATCTATACATAAAGTTAGAAAGCGAGTCATGATTTCTCGGAAACAGTCATTCCCTCATTACCAAAGGTCATCAAAATAATCGACTGCAACTATGATAATAAACAAGTTCATAAACAAAGTAAGGTATTTGTTTACTCGAACGGGATTGTAGCGAAGTTTGCTGTGACCTTCGCTGAAATGTCAGGCTGTGTCGTTTTCACGAAAGTGTGAAAAACAAACGGAGTGAGAATAATAACAAGAAAGGCACATAGGGAAGTAGGTACTAATGATTTAGGAGGCACTGCTCGTACTATACACAAATTCGCAAGCGAGGGCTAGGCTGGAGAGCATATTTCAGCAAGGGCACAGGTGTGGCAGTCCCGAACGTAAACAAGATGATAACTGCAAATAAAAGACTGCGACCAAGGCCTCTAGGGTGCGCTCTGTCGACTGGTCGCGGCCAAACAACGGCTCTTTGTTGGACCGACACCGAAACAGGTTCTTTGTTGAATGGTTTGTTAACGAAAAATATTGACATTCAACATTATTGATCCGTCCACTAATAAGGATTAGTAGATATAGTATGGTTTAATTGTAATTATACTCATAGAACTCTGTCAACTACCTAGATATAATTCAGCATTCCTTCTTCCACCCCCCCTCCCATTTATTTTTTTAACAAAATGAATACCTATTTTCCAGGCTTAAAAATAAAATTATTTGTCGTTTCAGAAAAAATCTTATGTAGAAGACACTTGTAAGTGTTTTAAATAAATTTGATAAAATAGATATACCACTTTTTGTACATTAATTCTTAATTTTCTTCAACCTTTTGTATGAGCCGCTTTCAAAATAAAAGGATATCAAGGAATATATTTTTCCACATACGAAGGAAGTGAATTCGATTTTATATAATTAATATTACACCATTTTAATGGTAATCCTCAACTTTCCTCCAAATTTGGACCAGATCATATAGGCTGGTTACGAAATATTGGTGTTGGTCATGGATATGGACATATGGTGTCAACTACTCATCTCTAAGCAATAGTAATTATAAAATTGAAATGAGATCATATAGGAACCAACCAGCACAATCACTGAAAATTTCAGCAAAATTGGATTAATATTAGCAGATAAGTCCGAAAACTATTTTTTACTAACAGGCAGACACGGAAGCTAATTTGGTTCCTTGATGTCTAAAACGGAATAAGTGTATCAATCGTAAGTCAGAAAATAAATTTACATAATGTTAAACCTAATAAATATTAGCTTTTGAACTCTTGACAAAGAAAATAATTTTTTTTTTTAAATCAGTTAATAGTCGTCCGTGGACTACATAAGAGTATTCTATTTCCTCTCGAAACTCTTCTGCTTTAATAATTTCCAAACACTCCTTATCCTTTAAACCACTCTTTCTATTTCGGCAATACCCTTACACTAACCACAGTCCGAAAACAGTTCTATCCAATTAAAACCTTAGCTAGTTAATGTCAAATCCGACAAACAAAACCATTCCTTAACATATTCTCAAATGCTTAATTTATTACCACACCCTTCATATACTATTTATTTTTTTTACAACTTCCTACATTATTATTATTCCTGATATAATGTCCTTTGAAAATTTGCGCCTTTACACTTTTCCCACCTTTACATGTGTTAGCCGATTTGCTTCACAAAGCTGCACTTTAAGTCATTGTTCAGTTCTTATTTCATTAAAGTTTATTATCCAAATACCTATTTTCAATATTTAGTTTGATTAGGTCTTACTTCTTATTACATTCATACGTTAACTACATGAATTTTCACAAACGGATTTCTCTAACGTAATTTTTTTTGTTCATGTTTTTCCCATTTGTGCTAGTTCACTTGGTGTTGGAACCTAGCTCCAAATGTTATGTTTTTTATATAAAACATCATTTATTCTTGTTTTACCATCTTTTCCCTTTATTTCCTTATTATTTCTGCTTCACCCACTTTATTAAGTCATGTGAACCAAAACGACATCTAATAACAGTTACTTATAACTAATACTTTGTGTTCCATAATCGAGACACCTTTGAGTGATTTATAAGAATTAAAAAGATCGAAAGTACAAGATAGAGAAATTGTACTTAGACCAAACTAAGAGTCTAATTTTATTTAGTGAAACAGGGCCCTGATAGCACTTGTAAAGTAAGATTAAAACCCGCAGAACTAAGACCGCATTGTGCAATTTTTTCCTGAAGATGTTATCTAAAAAGAAAGAAAAAAGAAATTGTGAAGATGGTACGAGTAAACATTCCCGCTGTTACACTAGTGAAAGGGATATTAAGTTACATCTGAAGGAATGTTCCTTTCTTTCTTATCTAATACCCTTATCGTCAAGGTCACTGAGCAGATCTCACACACAAAAAAAGTATAAGATAAAACTTACACAATCTGAATATATTATAGTTTTTTTATAAGATATAATATACAATAAAAATTAAAATATATTAGAAATACGATCTATTGTTAATTTGTTTTGTTACGTCTTTTTATTACTAGGCAAACACTCTTTTTGGGTTAACTCCGTCTATATATTGTAATAACTCCGCCAGTTTATTGTTAAATAATAGGAACGTCATTAGATGTTCGGGGATTGTCAAGAAAAATGGTAAAAAAAAAAAAAAATCGTAAATGTTCCCCTTAAATTACGGCCATTATAGTTTAGTAAAAATATCTTCAAATTTAGCAATACCAATGAGTTATAGTAAAGTAATTTTTGTTAATGGATTCTTACGTGAGATATTTGAAAACCACTAATACTTTTTTCCCAAGATCAAGATATCAACATTTTGAGAATTTAGTTTGGCAAATATCATAGAAACCTCTTTTCTTAAGTAAATAGCAAATTTTAGAGAACTCTATGAGAAATTTAACGAGTTTCGACTTGACCCCTAATAGAAATCAAACTTTTCTCAAGTTGTATCTAATTGTCTATGAAAATATATGAAATATCTGCTTCTGGTGTAGTATCTTTTATAGGTTTTTCCGAACTCCTGAGGGAATAATGAACTCTTTGTAATTGTGTTGCATAGCAGAAGGAACTCCCATCACAGCCAGATTTTAATTCAAACTTGACACCACGAGGATATTCAACGTTTCTTTGATGTGATTCACCAAGCTTTGCTATAACATAATTAGCGATTATTAGAAGTAATCTAAATGACGTACTTAATTATTTTAGTTTTCATTGAGATGGTTTCAAATACCAAATGGTAGCTATTCGGGTGGTGTTTTAGTTAGGGTTCAAAATATGGAGTCATGTTTTCACGGGCCAAAACCGTGCATGTTGAGACGGTTTTATTTCGAGTGCAACATTTTATTTATATTCAGATGTTAATTAAAAAAATCTTGACTCCTTCACGTATCGAGTTTTCAAGAAAAGAACATTTGTTTTGTTTTTTTCAACTAAATTAACTGAAGTATTACCCAAAATCTCACCTAAGAACTAACAATTTTGAACTCGTTTTGTACTAGTACGGTCCAACATTACTAAAAATAAACGACACAAAACGTTGACATGATTTATGACTAGGGACGTGTTAACAAGTGTGTATCGTTCCCATCACTAGTCACTTTCAGACACAGATGAAATTTTTTCTACTACATTTAAATATCTGTTTTGTTAGTTTCCGTCCCGGGATTTAACAGACGCGACACGATTCGCGAACAGACGCTGAAGCGGAAACGCCTGAAGAACAGACCTCCCTCGGCCAGATCTAAATAAAGAAAGACTTTTTGCTCGTCCGTACTGAGACTGAGTAACTGTGGGAAAGAGGGCGAGGAGCCATATGGAAGGCAAAGGGTTCCAGATGATCCTGGACATGTGTCTTAGAGGGGCGGCAGCATCTGTCCCGCCAAAAGATAATTGTGCCATAACACGATCTTCTGCTATATCTTCGCGTCCTTCGGGCATTTCAATCACTTTTCATAATTTAAATGACAACAAACAATAAATACAAATTGTTTCAAAGTGGAACAAATTTGTACGAAATATTTCATGTGACGCACCACTTCATGCTCAGGCGAACTTGACCTACTACCTAACAAATATTAGTGATTATTATTTATATCACTGCGACCCCGGGTACATATTCACACAAAGATCTTTAGACAAAATGGTGGATACCCAAAAATTTTATTTGACTTTATTTACGAACGATTCAGATCAATAACCAAAAACTCATTGATAAGATCCACGCACCTGATGTAGTCCAATAAATAGATTACCAAAAAGAACTTCCAGAGAACATGGTAGGGAGGGAGAGAAGATAAAAAAAATTGACTTCAGGAATTTATTATTGGTACACAGCAGATAGACACAATTAGTTTCCGTCCAAAACACCGTAGCTCAGGTGGTTGAGGCGCAGGTCTTAGCTATCTGCGTTTCAAATCCTGCTTGGCAGGTGGACATTTTTCATTGTCAAATCTTGACACCCTCCCCCCCCCACCATTGTTAGAATAAGTAGGTCACTTCTAAATCCCCCTCCCCCCATCATGTCAGAAATGGCCAGGAAGAGGGTCCCAGCAAAAAAAGTTCCCTTTTTCGCTTCTTCACTTATGTTTCATAAACCAGTGTATCGCACAAAAATATTTCTTCGACGAATTAAAGCTGACAACATTTCCTTTAAGAAGGTTTACACTATTTTTTTCATAGTTTTTTGACAAGCATTTTCATAGTTTTGTTTTCGTCACCTCTGCAAAAGCTACTAAAGAGTTTTAGTAGAAATCATTCCCCTTTGTCAGTTGATGCATATACGATAATTAAAATCGTAGTATTGAAACAAATATCCCTGATACATAACAATCTTATAGTATAACAATCTTATCTCCTTGATCAGCGTGAAGTTTATAGCTGATTATTTCAACCCAGCTGAACTAATTATAAATCCAGTGACATTCATTCTATCAGTTAATGAAAGTGTATGGTCAAAGATTCATAACTCTCTGGCCATCTTACTTTTTATATTGCTATAACGGTATGTTGTAGCTAGAGTTCGGGCAGCCTTTAGTTTATATATGTGTATAAGCTGCAAAAAGTCCATGATCCAATCTTCAGTCAATTAAAATTGTCAGATTTTCATAGGCCTGAGTTTGGTTTCGTGATTAGGTGTTAGCCCATTGCCCAACCAATAATTTCGATTTGTGTAGTACGTCGACTGCCCGATATATCCAACTGCTGATCTTGGTTCATGTATAATTTTTGATTACTTATTGCAAGTGCATTAGCCCGCTAGAAAATCCCTTTATATATTACATATCCCTGTAAATAGTCCATACATATTAGCTGGGATAGGTTATTATGAATAATGATAATAACCGAAGTACTATTTTGTTCAGCACATTACGAAATGTGGCACATAATATCGATATCCCACGATGTGAAAAATAAATAGATAACAGATTATTCTTAAAGAAAAGAAAATGATCTATAGCTTTCTTTTCATGCAGTCAATTTCTCTTTTAAACTAAAGGCTGAGGAGTTAAAAAAAAGTTTGACAAATTACGTTTGGCGAAAATCAATTTACCAGGAAATATCATGTTTAGATATAATATAATATCTAGATATAGATTAAGAACTATTACTAAAAACATCTGAAGGCCTCATTCTAGAAAAGTTCTAACTAAATAAATGAATAAAACGAATTTTCAACTTAAAAAGCTTATTTCAAATTTAATTTAATTTGTAATTTTCAATGAATTCGTACTTCAACTTAGGGAAGGCTTGTAAAAGGCAATTTTTTTTTTTGTTCCTGAATGGATTGAAGGAATGTCTTTTGAAATAGAGTTCATTGGTTTATACGAATTATTTTTTCAGTCCCTAACACAAGTTACTCAAAATCAGTTTAAGGTTATTGAAATATGCACTTTGTTATCAACTTAATGAATTCTGATCCTGCAAATCATGCTAAAGAAACTTCCGAAGTGCTGTGTAGATAATTTTATTAAGAATATCAAACTTTCTACACGAAATATAATAAAGTTATTATGAACTGGTTGAATTCCATAAATGAAAAATAAATAGAAGTCATCTCAGTATGTCCTTCACAAAGATATGCCACATTACAGCGGCGACTCCTTTTATTAAATTCCATGGTATCAGACCGCGATAAGAAGCAGCTGTTGCCAAGAAGTGGAACGGATGTGGCCAGCATTGTGGAAGCCGAAACCACAAGTCCTCAACAATCGCTAACATATAGTTTGAGGAAGAAGCTGCCTTTCCTAAATGGTGGCTTATTATGCCTTTGTGCAACATGTGGTTCAAGAAGTCAGGTGTCTAATGTCGATGTCCTCTTTGAAAAGGAGAAATGTGTATTCAATTGTCAATAATAATTTTTCCCTCATATAAATAATTTTAGCAGAAAAAAAATATATAGAATGATAAAGGAAATCTGTAATAGCATTTAGAAATTAAAAATAATTGTATTTCCGAAAAAAAAAAAAAAACGACTAAAGATATAATCTTATAATGAGGTGTAGATAGTTGACCGTAGATTACTGATTGGAGATGATGGTCAGGGGGTCCGGTCAGCAAAAAGCAACATAAATAAACAAAAAAATATTTATTTATGCCGACGTTTCGACCTGAGTTTCAGGTCTTCATCAGGGCTATAGAATAAAAGAGATAACAACCATCATTTAGAGAAACATAAAACTGAAAAGAAATAGTATTCAAGCAAATTTGGAATTATACAAAATATTGAATTGAATAATACAAATGAATTGATTCATATCCATGGAATTGATAACAGTGGAAGATGAAATATAATATTTTGTGATCTCCAAAAATGGCATATCTCCTAAGACATATTAGTAGATTTCTAGTCTGTAATAATTAATAAATCTTGGTATAGTAGTCGTGTATATTAAATTAAAATATTCATAATTCGTTGTTACTTTGCATTATATCAATTTATATTTGTATTTCATTAGTAATGTTATTTTACTTACATATTTAATTAACTATATAAACGATCTATTTCCTATTTGTTTTGGAAGAAGATAGTTGACCGTATGAAGTAGGAGGAAATCAAGGTGCCGGTCAACGTTGGTTAACAATAAACAGTTTGTTTTTATGTTACTATTTTGAAACCTTTATAGACCGCCACCCGGACTATCTTCCTCCGATTTACTTTTTTCATTACTTTATTAATAAGTGTAATAATGTTATTTATAAAATAAGCAAAGATTGAGCAAAATGAGTCTACGGAACTATCTCAAGTAGAGTTAAAAGAGTGAATCCTCAGTGATAACCGATCACATGAGGCCTTCAATTGCCACCGGGATTGATCCGTTAAAACAAACTTTTTCTCCAGGATTAGTCATAGCACTGGTGACTTAGACTCTTCTTGAGATAGAGAAAGTTCAATGCTAATCTATTCTCACAAGAGTAGTTTTTATGTATGCTCTCCTTAGACGATGGCCTATCTCTTCTCACTTTCTCCAGCAGTCTTAGTCTGTCCGCTTCATCTCGGCAACTAAGATTGTAACCTATTGCTAATTAATTATACTGGTCCGTCCGCTTCATCTTGGCAACTAGAACTGTTACTGTACCTCAAACTATCTCACCTAGACCTCCTGAGTCAGTGTCTAGGGCTCATCCCCTGGCACGGCCTTCCTTTCTTACCTATTAATGAATACGCCTTATCGTGGGGCCTTCTGTGTATATCAGGCTGGAGAACCGCCTAAGACCAGACAACCCCGACAGTATCTTTTTTCAGTTATATGTATAAACATAATTGGAAGTCATATAAATAATAATAGCATACAAACATAAATCCATCGCATTCATGGAACTTATTTAAATATGTGGAATGAAACCAGCTGGGATGTTTAGGATATGCGGTCATTATTATGATAATGCTAATGAAAACTCAGGTTAAGAAGGCCTGAAGCGTAACGCAGTGCTTTGCATCCAATTAGATCATTACCTATCTTTAATATTTCAAGGATAGTTACAATTATATTCCAGTTAACGAATATATCCTTTTTCATCGTTTTTAACACTTTTTTCTTTATTGAAAGAAAAAATGGTTTATTTTGGGTTTGTTCTGGTTTACAATAAATAGTTTTATTTTACTATTTTGATACCTTTATTGACCTCCACCCAGACTATCCTCCTACAAACATTTTTCTTTAAGCAGCATTAACTATGTTAATTTCAACAAGAGTTAATGGAATGTAAACATTACATCCTTACATTTTTTCTGCCTCTAATTGTTCTTTAGAGCATCTGATCTATATTTAATGGGATTTAATCAATAATAGCTCCGAAAGGGAACTCGATAAAAAGTTTTAGACAAGTTTAAAAAATTTGTTAATTTTTTTTTACTTCCATAATTCATGTAAAATCACTGAGTAGAAATCAGTAATCTCGAAAAATATTAATGAGCAAATTTTCATAACTTTCAAAATACATTCTCAGCAAATGTTTTTTTTGCATACCTTCATTTAAAATATGGGTTATAGCTCACCATAGCCATATCAGATCACTCTCTTATGAACGCGTAAGATACAATTAGTGTCACTTTAGTTTGCCCCCGGGCTGTCATATTTCTGCGTAAACAATACCTCTAATTTTTCTGTAATGAAAGCCGTTTGAAACATCTGCATGGCGCTGTAAGCTGTGTTGCGGGTAGTATATAGCCCTACCCCGTGTCTATTATTATAAAAGTTTAATTAAACCTTTAATAATTTTAATAGTGGGATAATAGTTAGTTGCTGGAATAATATTGTGTTGAGAGAGTGTGGTGAGGAAGGGGAAGAGGAATGAGAGAGGGAAAGGAGAAGGAAAGGATGACTAAATCTTTCTGCTAGCTTATTCATAAAATCTTCATTTGCTTACGTATTTAAGTAACCATAACATAATTGTTTATTTAAATAGTATCGCAAGTTAAATGGACAAATGAGGATGAATATTATAATATGGATTAGTATGGAAACCTATGTAAGTTTATTTTGATGGTCGACTATATTACACATTAGAGCGATCAAAAACTATTTTTCAACGCACTTCTACCACTAGCCAGAAATTATTGTATATCAAGAAGGAGACGGTCCAGGTGGCGGTCAGAATAACAAATAAATTAGTGATAACTATAAAAAAAATTGTCGCTAAAATTTTATTAAAATGCTGACCGCCACAAACAATGCCAAAACGACAAATTTTAAAGACAAATCTAGGAACTTAAAGTAGAAGTGATTTTTAAAGAATCTTTTTGCCTGAGTGAATCAGTGTCTTCAAACATAATGTGCAAACTGAATCGTATTCATGTTTAACTAAGAAAATAAACATAATAGTAGAAATCTGCACTATATAACTAAAAAATGTATTTAACATTTTTATATCATGGTAATGGCAATCATAATGTGATATGTTATTGCATATTATATTTTTATTAAGTCATTTCTAGTTTTAGCTTGATTTTTGGTTTTTACAATTCTTTTGTTTGTATGAGCTAGCATGTTTTATAATATTACTGTTACTAATTTTTCTGTTTTAGCTCCATACTGATAAAAGTATTTTATTTTCACTTCTAACATCTCTTTTCAACATGGAAAATACCGAATATATTTATATTTATTTAATTTTGTGTGTTGGGTAGAGATTGGTTGTCAAGTAAACACTGTAGTTCTTTATGAAACTTAAAAAATAGTGAAATTAAGAGTTCTCTGTTTAAGTAAAAGCCTTTAAGTTTCGTTGTATAAATTCCAAGTTAATATACAGTCATTGACCAGAAAAGAAATAAAAAAGGTTATTGACAACAAATTCAGTAGCTTTTAAAACAATACCATTCTGTAATCACAATATCAAGTTAATCGACATCTATGAAATGCTGAAATGCATCTATGAACTTAAACTTTATTTATGCAAAGACAGGGCAACGAACAAGGTAATATTCAAATCATATTTTGGTAATATACTATTTTTATTGTTAATCCTCATCAGGTGAATTTAATTAAACTGCAGTTTTGTACATGAAATGTAATTATGAGGTTATAACCAAAGGAACTGATTACAATTTACAATTTGAAAGGTTTGGTGGTGTATTACATGCTTTAGGTTGTTATGTAGCAACCGCTGACTTTCCTCATGAGCACTACTTAGCCACTAACTAAAGGTTAATTGAGATTCGTGGGAACTCTCAAAGGGGTCTAATGAATCAATTGCCACGAAGATGTCACTTTCTTCTCGTCCTGACTTTTCTTATCCTCAAAGAAACTGACTAACTTTGACACTTGGTAACCTTTACATTACGGTTCAATGCAACCGTGAATTAACTTGCTTGGGACTATTAATATCAATCTTATCCTTCATTTAGAGTATCCTTTTAGATAACCTTTCACAGTATACATGAGCAGCACCATTGACCTCCACAATTTTCGAAGGGTCATAGCAGTGCCGTAAAATTCATCTCATGATAATGTTAATTTTCTAACCTTATCCAGCACACCTGACTGTGGCATTTCCAATAGAAAACGGTATTTTATTTTTATAGAATCTGAAAGCGAATAAAATTTAAAGAACATTTCATAACAGGCACCTTTTTTAATTTAAAACGTTCTGGAGGAATTAATCGCCAACATCCACGCACTATTTTTTGTCGGCTTATGAAAGTTTGCGTGAAAACATTAAGAAAAATTGAAAAATTATAAAAAACAAAATCGTTGCAGAATTCAATTTCTCGAAGATCCTTTGTGCATTTTTGTGTTCTCGGTTTGGAGAAATACTCGATTTAGGTTGAACGATTTTTATAGGAATTGAATTCTGGAAAAATATTTCCTTTAGTTGTTTTCGATTTTGCCATGGTCAGCATGAAAAATGCCAAAAACCTTTAATGATGATTTTTTTAATTTGCATCCAGGACGCGTTGGATCAAAAAAGTGATCGATATGAATGAAAATTAATATGTGAATCACAATTGGAATTCGTAATAAAATTACCCTAACTCGTCGGAAATTGCTGGAGTATGCACTGGAAAAGAACTGGATGAAGGTAAAAAATACATTTAATATTTTTACTGCATAAATATTTATGATCCAGCTTAAATCAAATCGAAATATTGAAAATTATAAAGATCAGTAAGAGTGAACATTCAATCAGGTTGCCCTTACGTGCTTACGTTCTCTTTGTCAG
Source organism: Halyomorpha halys (assembly GCF_000696795.3). Taxonomy (NCBI): domain Eukaryota; kingdom Metazoa; phylum Arthropoda; class Insecta; order Hemiptera; family Pentatomidae; genus Halyomorpha; species Halyomorpha halys. Next base: position 211,536 of record NW_027116002.1, on the reverse strand, counting down.
ATCATATGCCATCAATAACAATTAATTCAGAAACTATTGACTTCGTAAATTTAGTATTGTTAAAATTTAAGCCTTGTGTTCGTCATTTTATGTTATAGATTCCAGACGAGTGAATAGAAGATTTAGGATTTAATTTAATCGATAAATACCATTTTTTTATTTTCTCTTTGGAATGATCTTACTAAACCATTTTAGTGTGTTTTTTTATGATAGTTGTTTTCAGAATTCAGATTGTTGAGAAGTTAAAATATTTCAAAGTCCTATTAAACTGAATATATAAATATTTCTAAAAAACAGTTCATTAAGCAATTATAGGTGACATTGAATTAAATAATATTATTTCATAATTAGAAGATTTTATTTAGGTGCAATATTTATCACTCTATCAAAAAGTTTTTTCAGTAATTCAATCAAATCATAGAACTCAATATATTTTTTTTATTTCACAATTTCAGAAGAAATACTCTGGAAAGATGAGGACAAAATAATTGAAAATAATATTATCTACTCAAAGTTGACAAAAAAATATCTAACAAAGGCTACTCAGACTATTTAACGATTTTAATAGTAGTGAATCTTATAAATTTACAATCAACAAATAAATATTTTAATATATTTTTTAATCGATATATACCATAACTGGTTTAGTTCACAATTTTAAACTAGATAAGGCTCCCTTGGAAACAGGCTTGGGCCAGGTTTCTCCTAAGGATAGTTATCAATCAGACTACGCAAACAGATTTCGCTGAGGAACTGGCGCCATAGTGCTGACTACACTATCTCACCCAGCACCCCTGGGAACTAATCTGTAAGCAAATACTTTCAACCCGTGAGGAGCGAGATAGCATATAGTTGACTAAACTAACATTTTTTATTAAATTTATAAAATTAAATAAATGGTATATTAAACGTACATAAATAATGTCATGTAACAGACGGGTGTTTTGGAGCAATGTATTCGGTTAGAATATTAGGTAAATAAAAAAAAATAATAAATTTATTTCAGGCGTTTTAAAAAAAATTGATTAAACTATCTTTAAATTGGTATTTTTGTCTTATCTTAGGCCGTAGCAATTGTTTCATTTTTCTATGAAGACAATAAAAATGCAGATCAAACTATTAGTGAAATTGTTCTACGTAACATGAAATAAAAGATCCAATACTCTTCTAAGAAGCTTAAATCAGGTATAGTAGTTGCTGACACAGTAGCCCGTGTATCGGTTGTTAAGAAGATATTACTGAAGCTAGCTGTGACGGATGGCCACGAAGCTGAGGGCTTAGCCGCTAAGTACAAGGACAAGCTATTAGTTTCATCTCAGCTACTAATTCATTGCGCAGCTTCTTGTGATGTATGGCAGTGTCTGTAGATGCAGTTAGATTTCAAATAAGATATGATGAAATACGTTTTCAATACCAATAAACAACTATGAATAAAACAGAAGATTTATATTCAGTTCTGTAAAAACAAATGTGGTTGAAGGGAGTAATCAATGTTTAAATAAAATAAATTTTATCCAATTTAAGTCTCAAAACAACCTTTATTTCTTCAAAAGTCCAACGTTTCGGCCAATTCGACAAACCTGAAGGACAATCTTAAATATAAATATACAATCACATCAATGATTTAAAACCTTTTCCAGGCTACTATGCACAGGTCATTAATTTCAGTCAAAATTACCCTATTTTACAACTCTTCACATTAAATATTAAAAGTTTTAACTACAAATCAAAAATATTTGAAACCCTCAAAAAATATTGTTGTGATAATAACGTTATATGATTAATGATTGTTGTGATTAAAAGTTTTAATATTTATTGTGAAGAGTTATAAAATAAAATTTTGTGAGGATAGCCGAATTGCCCGAAATGTTGGATGTTGGAAAAGGCAAAAATACTGAAAAGATTATATATAGGAAAGAATCATGTTTTTTTTTTTTTTCTTCCCAAAAATATCCTTAATTCTGCGTTGTTACATATTACATGATGCCCAAAAAAAAGTGAACGCCATTTAAAAACTAAATCTATTAAACAAGAAAGATCTCCAAGAACTACAATTTATTTATTATCAATGCGAAAACGATGGAAAATAATTTACTAAAAATAATATTATCTTAACATGAGACAATCCTTACTGATTTAGTTCTTGTTTTACTGCGTAACCGGGTTTTGGTTTTATAAAAACCACTTCAATAGCTGGCAAAAGCATGAATTCAAAATGCCAGAATCGGGCTTAACATTGCTTCTCCATTCAAAAGATATAAAAAAAAATAATAGATATGGCATGGCACTAACATGCTAACCAAACGTGAGACATCGGTGACAACACCGGACAAAGTGTTAATGACGTTCTCAAAAGAGAGTTATTTGTTTTTGATATTATTAAGAGACTCGCAACCATTGGGGTGGAAGTTGGGCGTTACGACTTGGCATGGTTTGCGTGATATAGATGTTGGCCAGCAGAAAAAGGGATGTTTTATTTGGTGTTTGAAGCCTGGACTCGTAAAGGAGTTGTACAGCCATATTAATATTAAAATTACATAATATATAACATAACTTCATATTCAACCAAATACGTGAATTGTGGATTGGGTAACATTTTTGGTCTCCAGAATTTCAGCAGCGAACAAGGCCAATGCTGCAGTGCCTTTTGAATGAGACGATCCCACCCTACAAACAGTTATATTCACCGGATTTCTCCCGTCTCGTGAATCAGATTATATATATATATATATATATTTCATGGTTATTAACGAATTATATATATTTTTTTGTTAACTTCCATTCACTGAAACCCTCTAAAGCAGCAAAGTAAGGTTCCTAACTTTGATTTCTGAGAACCACCACGAAATAAATACTGGCCGGAATCGAACCCAAAGTTAAGTTGTGAAATCATAATTGGAGAAATTCTTTTAAACTTATCATTATGTTTTATTTTTCATTTTGAACCACTCAAAATAGAAATATTATCGATGAATGGAATATGGTCCGGGTGCATGACGGCAGTAAAACAAAGGGAGACTTTGACTGCCGTCAAAACAGCCCTGACGAAGCCCTGCAACGTGGGGCGAAATGTTGGCTCAATAAAATAGTATAATTATCTACTATTTGAGTTTTTTTTTACCGCACCCGGACCATATTCCATTCAATGATAATATTTCTATTTTGAGTGGTTCAAAATGAAAAATAAAA
>NW_027116002.1:196518-206716 GCF_000696795.3 Halyomorpha halys | reverse complement strand
ATATATAAACAAGGAAATATGTTAACATATAAGAATGCCATTAATTTATAACATATATTCAAAAAATAGAAGAACGGATTATTTTTCGTACGTTCTTCAGACTCAAAATGGAGTCATGTTTTATTAATTTATTAGACAGATTTGCCAGCGTTTCAGTCCAGTCTTGTCAGATCATAAACTGATCCAAATAGGAACAGATAACTAATATATATTATTTTTCTGCTATTTTTGTACATCTATGCACCGTTAGATTATTCTCCAACAGTCAATTATGTTGGTCAACTAATGATCTTTCATAATTGTATCATTTTAAATGATTGATGATCTTTCATAATTATTATATAGAAAAAACCGTGTTGCTTTTAATAGTTGCAAAGAAACAAATAAAAGTGAATATAAAAAAGCGAAAATTAAATTAAAAATTGTTATTATTGGTTAGAAGGAATAAAAATCAAGACCTATTTTTAATCACTAGCAGTTATTCATGAATACCAAACTGCTCAAGTCGGTTTGAAAGAACATTTTGAACTCTAGAACATGATATTATACTGATAAAAGAGCAATTTAAGAAGTGATATTTGTATAAAATATTAATTATAAAATTTAATTAAAGTGTCCAAAAAAAAAATAGAATATTACTCAGTAATAGGTTAGTGTTCATTGCTCAAAGTTCGAAATAAATTTGTATAAACAATTTGGAAAACTTTTTCTCGTACAGTTTTAAAATAATAGTTATCATAAAATTTTGAAAGGTAAAATTTAAAAAAAAAACTTTTTTTCCACTGTAGTTGGGGTGCTTTTAAAGATGTTTAGCAGTTTAATTTTGAATTTTGGTGTGCATGCGGGAAGATTTAGTTGGTTTGATGTTCCATTAATTATAACGAGTTCATTTCAAAACTATTCAATGTCGGAATAGAAGTGTGTCCAGAAGGTCACAACAGCCATGTTAAAAAGGAAAGGATACTTATTACAGTTCAACGGAGCCGCGATTACGCAATGGAATGGCGAGAAAACAAGAGCGGAGGAAATCGAAAGCCGCGTATATTTATCCAGAGTCTGGAAGAGCGAGAGAGATAGAGTAAGAGAGAGAGAGAGAGTAATAAAAGAGGGAGGAGAAGAGGAACCGGTTCCAGTTTAAATGCCTTCCTACCTGGAGCCTGTTATTATTGAGGGGATAGTTTTTGCTCTTCTGTCCCACATCCAGGTAGTCTGCCTTCGCTTCTCCGGCCCTTGCATGCTCTTTTAGAGAGGGAGATATTTTAGTAAATCTTGGACACCTGCAGTTGTTTGAAAAGATGCTGGACTGAGGATCTGTTTGAGCTATCGCTATTTTATGAAAAAGGCAGTATTGATTCTGATAGACATTACTGACATTTTATTATTATTTGTTCGTTAATTATTACGAAGTAAACTTTCTGTAAATATTTCTAAGAGAAAAAAAAGTTTTATAGAGGTACGTTGTACAAGTATGTATAGACGGGGTAAGTGCATAATTCGATTATTGATCACGGATATGTTATTTCGAAAGGGCTACCATATATGGTAATTTGATGTAAATCCATCTTACTGACTTCAAGTTACCAAACAATTTTTGGGAAAACTTGCCTTGTTTCTTCGACTACAAGTTATTTTAATCATTTAACACTTATTTTAATCATATATCAATCTTACATTACTTTATCAACAGATATCACCAGTTGTACTGATGAAACAGAAGTTACACAATTGTATTAGGAAGGTGAAAAGCCAGAGGTTGGATGGGATATACGACTTTTTATGTTTCGCACTATGTTCCTTCAAACTGTTTTGCAAATTAGTGTACGTTTACTTAAGCTGTTAAGATGCATTAGCAGAATCGCACTAGTAGAGAAGATATGCCTCAAAATACTCTTTTGTTCTCACAAGGAGAAGAAAAATACATGAATATAGGAAGGTAATTCGGATAGCGTTCTACAGAGGAACAAAATAGTAAAAAAAAAACTATTTGATGGTAACGAACGTTTTGCCACTTTGCAGAGCTTCATCAGGGCTAAATAAAAACAAGATACAAACATTATAAAATGCTACAATAAAGTTAGAATATATATACAAAAAAAGTCAGAAATTATGCAAACATTTTTTAAAGAAAGAAACAAATTAAGTTAATTACACAAAGATAGATAAGTAGGTAACTAATCAATAATAGTTACAGCCATGAGTGATATAATTATAAAAACATAACTAGAGTAATAAATAGTAGAACAATACTTATTAGTTTTTCCTTTTATGTTATTTAATGAAATAAAATTGTTATATGTAATGAAATTGTCAAATTGATAAAGAAAGAAAAAAAAAATGATAAAAAAAAATATTTGTAGTATTTTGATATGTAGACGAGTATTGATTGTGAAGAAAAAGGAGAGGGGAAAAATTATTGTTATAACATGTGAATATATATATATATATATATATAATCTGTTTCACGAGACTGGAGAAATCCGGTGAATATAACTGTTTGTAGGGTGGGATCGTCTCATTCATAATCCTACATATTATCCTTTTTTCTACTTTTATTAAGTAAATGGAATAAAATTGTATGGACAAGTTGCTTTAATAATTTGAATATAAACTTCTTGCTATAAGTTCTTGATTTTTAATCCATGGAATGTATTATTACTGTCTAAGTAACAACACTAAAACGAAGCATTTCGTCAATAATTCTATAAAAAAAACAACAAAAAAAAACCTATTTATTGATTGCCGATGTTTAGACCCACATTACAGGACTTCAACAGGGCTATTCTGATGGATAGAGATTTCAAGCCAAATTTCAATTCCAAGCTCTGTGATGACGAAATGTTGGCAATCAACAAGTAGTAGAAAGCCGTTCTTCTTGACTACAGCCTTCGCCATTTCCTTTAACATCAAATAAGATGATTAATCTATACATAATAAAAAAAAATGATTTTTTAGTTTCAGGATCATCTCTCCTAAATAATAGAAGACACTACTCTCAAGTAATGTTATTCAACTATCTAATTCAAAAAAATCCTCCGTACATAACAAGTTAAAAAATAGTTTTATACCAACGATTTTAGGGGAACTTTGCATGTCATCTAGAATAATTCTTAAATACAAAAGCACAAGCGTTGCATTATCCACTTTCACTCAACTACTACTCAAAAGTGTATGCTGACATCGTCGTTTAATTGAAATCGTTACGTCAGACAATAGTTAAACTAAATATGTGGATAGTTTAAAACAATCATATGAATAAATGTAAATACAATGTTTATCGTCCGATACATAATATTTAATTGTTAAAAGGTTCAAGGAAATAAGTAATTGTGTTCTAATTCTCAATCCTATACATTCCAGAGTACTTTTACTGCACTTTAAACTAGTATATAACGTTGGAAATAATTTTAAAATAATCACAACTGTTGTGCAAACATTACCTCACTTTTGTTACACAAAGTAAATTAAATTCAGAGATAGTAAAAATACTTTACTTCCTTTCAGTTAAGTGGTCATAAATAATTATTTTATGAGATTCTAATTACATCTTTAAATATAACTAGATCTGACCTCCTTTTTAATTGGTTTGGGTTAAATATTGTTGTTTGAGGTTTGAATATCCATTAACCTTCAATGGCTCGTTGATTTTACAATTTATAATTAATATAACAGGAAAATGTATTTGAAATGTTAAAGATACTGAAGGTAAAAAAAAGATTGTTTAGTAAAGTATACAAATATTTTTATAGTTTTTAGTTACACATACCTTCACACCGTTTTCCAATTTCAGACACTTTTTAAATATTGCTCGATTAAACTGTCTTAAAGTCTCCTCTTCCCGTTATAAGCTCCCTGGGGGTCTTAGTGGGGTGGGTCCGGCCGGATAGGGTGTTAAAATTTAAAATTGTGCAAAAAGCATTTCCAATTGTTTAACTTCCTTAAAATATTTATTTCAATATTTTAATTTTTATTTTGAAAAAAAATAATTAAACAGCTACATTTATAAAATGTATATTTCAAACTTTTCTTTAAAAAAAAAAACAAAAAAACTCAATATTGACTAAATAAAATTGTTTTGACGCATGAGAGCCTTCGTTAAGGATTAAAAAGTAACCAAACAGATTAGACCAAAAATAAGGTTTCTACCCTATAAAATCGTCTTGTGTTATTTCCCGGTTATAACTTTTATAAAGCTAATCGATAAAAATTTAAATTTTAACATTTTTCTTTAAAAGTTAGGAATCATCTTTTTTTTTTACTACTTCTTTTCAACAGGCATCGTCTTTTGTTTTGTTTTTTATTCAAAATATGTTATTTAATAAATAAATCTATATGAATAAACATTGGAGTTAGACTAACAAAGATATTACACGCCAACGTTTATATATATTTTACCTAATGTCACCTATGTGACATTTTTTTTTTTAATTGGGTAATTGTTAAGATTTGATTCGGAGCAAAATCAGATTAATTGATTTGAACTAGAGCAAAACATCAGATTTTGTATGTTGATTTTATTTTTTTATTTTTTATATTCCAACAACCTAATATAGTAAAAATTCAGATTTTGTATCCATTGTCATCAAAACTTAATTGAAAAAAAAAGAAAAATGACTGTTTTTTTCCTCCGATTTTTCATATAATATTATATAAGTATGGATACAGTAAATCCATTTCACTAAAATACATCAATAAATTAATGTAATCAACAACAAATTTAAAAGTCAAAAAGAAAAAATTACTCATACTATTTTAGTTAGTTTAATACTATGCAAATTAATGAACCATGATGGCCTTCTCAATTAGTTAGTTTTTTTTTAATTAAGTATATTTTAAATGTTATTCCTATGATATAGTTGTATGTTGTGAAATTTATTTAACTAAAATTAATCTTTTCTTTCCGGGTAGATTGCTGAAAATTAGTATTTTCTTTGCTTATCATGGGTCAGTCTAGTATGTAAATCCTCCTACCATTGTTACAAAGTAAAAATATATAGTGTCTGTACTTTATAATTGGCGTCTATAATAGTTATATATCATTATTTTTGTAAAAAAAAAATTGCTTAATTTATAATAAAGGAGACAAAGGTAACAGACGATTTAAAAAAACAGAGTGGAATTTAAAAAACTAAGATTTGAATATTTAATGACTCTTAAGGCATAAAGATTAATATTGTTATAAAGAGCAGACCCCGGAATGAATGCCTTAAAAAAACTCCTTCATTAGAGCAACAAAAAAGCTGGGGGGGGGGGGGGCAAGATATGGATGGGAAGATAAATCCGGTTCCGCCGAAACTGGGTACGATAGAGCTAATTGGGGACTCCACTTTAGTTAGAGGTAGGTAAGGACCTTTCCGTTTCGTTAAGGCCTCCGTTATCAACTACTTGGACGTTATACGATAAATACTCAAGTGTCCCTCGCAATTAAACGAATAGTTGACTATTTGTGATATTGTCAATTTTAATATACAATTTATTTGTGGAGATAAAAACAGTATTATTAGAACAGTTAGTAATGCTACAATTGTTCCCAAAGTTCATTTACCTAACACATATAACATATAAACAAATACGAAAGACTTAAAAAAAACTTAAATTTTAATACAGTGTGATTTTTTAATATGTTAAACATCTGAAATTTTTCCTGACTTGAGGTGTCATCTAGACATTTTAGGACTCAAGAATTTGTAATATGGAATTTACATATTGCTTTTATGAGTTTCTACAAATTGATTCTAGTCTACATTACAATCTGTGGAATACCTGAAACACAAAATAAAAACGGTTTTATCAGACGTACCAGAATTCAAACAATAGGTCCATTCTTGTAGATCTAAACGGCACTCAGTAATTTTTTATCAAATAGCTTACTTACTTCATTTACCCAAGTTAGATTTTAAGCTCGTTTTATTCTAATAATCTTCGTAAAACTGAACCATCGTATCCTAAAATATTTAATTTATTAATTAATATTAATTTATTTTAATTATTTAATTAATATCTTCTGTATATCCGCTGTATAGGGCTTATCTGAAAAAACGACTGACCTCGAATGGTCATTCAACACCGGAAAAAAAGAAAAATCTATGTTTACAAATACTAGACAAAATCTCTTAGCTGTTTGTATATTAAAACAGTATTCCATATCACAATAATCTCACATATTATTATATAATATAAATATATTATAAGGAGGTGAACTTTGGGGCTCCATAAACCCATCCAATTCTTCTTAATCCAACCCTTAATCGTTTGCAAAGTCTTTAATACTTTTCATATACTCACAGATACCTTTCCTTCATTATAAACTCCATACCAATGGCCTTTGTGTAACAAAAATCATATCACATTTTTCTCAACGGATCATAGATAGTCAACCCGTCGAGTCACATGAAAAGAAGATGGGTACATCAAATAGAGAACTGATATTGAAGAAGTTTCTTAATAAGTCGCAGTCACCTCTTGTTAAACATAAAGGAAATTTCATTTTTGTGTTTTATATATTATTTTTACAAATCAATAAATACATTTATTAAAAATAAATGAAAAGTAGATTTCAAATCATTCAAAAGCAATTAATTATTTTTTTTTTAAAATTATGTAAAAGAATAAAATTAGATGATAAAAATTGATAAATTTGTATTACTATATTAATGCATCTTTTCTAAGCTAATTAGCAATTTCTAAGTAAAAGAAAAAAAAATTTATAGAAATAAGGACATTTCTAGGATCCATTATTTCGCACTTGTAAAATAATGACGATCACGTAACCACTTGGCAATTCTCATACAATATCCATTTCAGCATAAAAGCTAGCCTTCACCCCGGGAGCCCTTCCTGCCTCATGGAGGACAACAGGGCAGACCATATGCGACCCCGATTTACATGGGGTACAAGACAGGACATACCGCAGAGCTAGGAAGCGTGGCGCGGCTCAATAAGGAAGGATTCAAGGACTCCTTGCCAAGGACATGGCGTCTCCTTCTTTTCGGCGCCGGTCCTCCGGACAAAGGAGTCGCTCTTTTACGTAAGTCTCTTGGCAGGCTCTGTTCATGATGGAGCACCGTGACGTTCTCGAAAAGATGAGCGCAGCAAATAAACTAAAACCGTCTAGAAACTTGTATCATGCTGTATCAACAACATGCCTACAACTGAGGAAACCAATGTTATAACTGTTAATAACTTAGATCTCAAAATACTAGAATTTTAACTATTAAATTATAATTTATAAAAAAGTTAAAAATGAAATATTTTATTATAGGAAGATATTCCGGGTGACGGTCAGTACAAACATTGTAAGAATTGACAAGACATTGAAATAAATATATAGAGAAAATACGAAAAATAATTTAGTTTTCCTTTATAAAATATATAAAAGAAATAACAATTTAAGGAATATTACATACAAGAGGACTAGAAACTAGTTACTAATAGATACAGCCAGGTGTGACAGAACTCTATATATAGAACTCGAGTAATAAATTGTATATAAATATTTGTTAGAACTAGTTATAACTATGGTAAAGAGGTTGGAGTAAAAAAATAAACAGAAGTTAAACTAAATATGGTAAAGGTGAGGTTTTCTCTGTTTATCTATTTTAATGTTTTGTCAATTCTTACAATATTTGTATCTTGTTTTTCTTAACTTAACCCTGACGAAGCCCTGCAAAGTGGGACGAAACCTTGTTTAACTATAAATAGTTTTACTACCTAGTACTAGTAGTTTACTGTTTTAATACATTCATTGACCGCCTCTTGGACTATCTTTCTACAATCTACTTCTACAGACTATCTTGTTCCGAAATATTCTATTAAAAAAAAATCTCGAATGTTAAAATAAATTTTACAATACATATTGTTCCCTAAGAATTTAAAAATGATAAAATAAGAAAGTTAACATAAAAAACAAAATATTCCCGTTATTTATAGCCTTTCTTTATTTAAATCAATATAAATGATTTAAATAAAAAATGTACGAAAAAATATCTTAATAAGAACAATCTTTCAAGATATTCAATATTCAAATGAAATAGACGATATCGATTGTATAGGGCTTATTTGAAAAATGAAACTAATCTTTGGATCTTTTAAACTCGTCCCAATATCTATATGGCTTATTACTACACAGCAGTGCTAAATACATTTTCACTAACCTTAAAAACAATACAATTAAAGGTTCACTCTTTTAGGTACTCTAATTGATTTTCCTTAAATTAATAACAAGTTTTAATTTTCATAAATTTAATTGCATTTTTCATAAAGCAAGTGGAAATGTTTTGTCAATTAAGCCATCAATATGCAGATATATTTTATCATTTTCAGTGGTTCAAGTTGACTTTCCACCGTAAAAGTTCCAAAAAAATAAACTTTTTGATTTAGTTTTATCTCTTAGTTTTGTAAAACTTTTAAACCATATTTATGAAATTACGCACCATTGTATTTTTAATTGTTTCTATCATTTTGATGATTGATCATTGGTTTCTAAATTCTTTAGATTCGTCAATCACATTTGCTCTTCTTGCGTATGTAATCACCATGCCAGACCTCCCTAATTATATAATTTGATTAAAACTTATACTTACTGTTTTTAAAAAACCATAGCAATTCCTCTAGAAGATAGTTATTTATACATTGTTAAATACGATAATAATGAATTAATAGTAAATAACAATAATTTCCGAGAAATAGATAAATTTTATTCTTTATTTATATATAACTAATATTATTGCATTAGTGTTTTATTTCTCTTGTACCATGGGTAAAAGCCCCTCCAAATTAAAACACTAATATGCTCTCCGTTCAGACATTTTGATAGCTCAAGTTGCTTAGACATTCCCCCACATCTGGGCACTCTTGTAATGATACAAAAACTTAAATTGGAAAATTACAGCTCTTCTAGATACGATGATTATTTCGTTGCTTGAATTTCTTCAGCCTGAATATTTTCATGATCTCTACATGAGCCCAAAACAAAATAAAAAAAGTCCTCTATTAGTATCGTTGTTAAAGTACAAGTATTTTGTTATAAATAACGATAGTTAGTCAGTTTTTATATAGTCATGACGAAATTGAAATCATCACTTACTTGATTATTCACAAAAAACTGAACTGGATTTGACAATTTTTTTTCTTTCTTTTTAATAAAATAAGAATGCTATATTCTTTAGGCGTAAACAAGAAAATACAGAGCTCAGTGAAATCTGCAATGTATAGTCTGTAATGTAGTCTCATTCATTCGACCTAAGAATTTACGGCAGTTGGAGCCTGTGAAAGAAACTTATTGTTAAAGAAGTCGCTTTTTAGTAAGCTGGAAGGAAGGAGGTGAAAGGGGAGACTTGAGGGTGTATTCACCATGTTGAAGCTTTGTTGGAGGCGAGGGGTTCAACCAATGGAAGCTCTTTTTGCAGCGGGCTCAGCTCAATGGAAAAAACTACAAGGCGAAGGGAGGTTCTTCTATGTAGACCTAGACGCTTTATAAATAACGTGTTAGTTAAATTAGTTAAACACTTGTAAATACCTGTGAAATTTATTGATGGTTTGTGAAATATATGTTAAAGGTAATATTGTAAGAAGATAGTCCGGGTAGCGGTCAAAAAACGTACCAAAATAGCAGAAGATAACTATTTATTGTTAATCAATGTTTCGCTCTACTTGCAGGGCTTATCAAGGCTGTCTAATTGAAACAAAGATGACAACAATTATTAAATATTAAAACTTTACGATAATTGTCATGACAATATATACTGGCATGACGGAAACTATTATGTGGATTAAACTATGGCAGCAAATGCGATAGTTAGCACCATGACTGTAAATTATCACCATTTGAACGGGTTTTAACATGACAATCGCTTCACTGTTCTGTCAACTATCATGCCAGACCTAGTGAGAAATTACTATAATGACAGTAGATACTCTCATGACCGTAAATACTGCCATGACGGAAACTATTGTACTGTTCACTATGGAAGTGGTTACGGCAGTCCCAGCAACGATCTCCGTTTATTTAAACTTTATCTCCAGTATTCATGAATTTTAAACGTTATTTCAAAAATAATTAATTTGTGAAATATTCCTTTAATTTAATAAATGAATACATAATTGAAAAAGTGATAGGGTTCCCTGGTTTATTTCAAGAGGCTATAACATGTATACGTATATACATTCATTAACATGTAATATATTTACATTGACCATATAT
>NW_027116002.1:187297-196373 GCF_000696795.3 Halyomorpha halys | reverse complement strand
ATATATAAACAAGGAAATATGTTAACATATAAGAATGCCATTAATTTATAACATATATTCAAAAAATAGAAGAACGGATTATTTTTCGTACGTTCTTCAGACTCAAAATGGAGTCATGTTTTATTAATTTATTAGACAGATTTGCCAGCGTTTCAGTCCAGTCTTGTCAGATCATAAACTGATCCAAATAGGAACAGATAACTAATATATATTATTTTTCTGCTATTTTTGTACATCTATGCACCGTTAGATTATTCTCCAACAGTCAATTATGTTGGTCAACTAATGATCTTTCATAATTGTATCATTTTAAATGATTGATGATCTTTCATAATTATTATATAGAAAAAACCGTGTTGCTTTTAATAGTTGCAAAGAAACAAATAAAAGTGAATATAAAAAAGCGAAAATTAAATTAAAAATTGTTATTATTGGTTAGAAGGAATAAAAATCAAGACCTATTTTTAATCACTAGCAGTTATTCATGAATACCAAACTGCTCAAGTCGGTTTGAAAGAACATTTTGAACTCTAGAACATGATATTATACTGATAAAAGAGCAATTTAAGAAGTGATATTTGTATAAAATATTAATTATAAAATTTAATTAAAGTGTCCAAAAAAAAAATAGAATATTACTCAGTAATAGGTTAGTGTTCATTGCTCAAAGTTCGAAATAAATTTGTATAAACAATTTGGAAAACTTTTTCTCGTACAGTTTTAAAATAATAGTTATCATAAAATTTTGAAAGGTAAAATTTAAAAAAAAAACTTTTTTTCCACTGTAGTTGGGGTGCTTTTAAAGATGTTTAGCAGTTTAATTTTGAATTTTGGTGTGCATGCGGGAAGATTTAGTTGGTTTGATGTTCCATTAATTATAACGAGTTCATTTCAAAACTATTCAATGTCGGAATAGAAGTGTGTCCAGAAGGTCACAACAGCCATGTTAAAAAGGAAAGGATACTTATTACAGTTCAACGGAGCCGCGATTACGCAATGGAATGGCGAGAAAACAAGAGCGGAGGAAATCGAAAGCCGCGTATATTTATCCAGAGTCTGGAAGAGCGAGAGAGATAGAGTAAGAGAGAGAGAGAGAGTAATAAAAGAGGGAGGAGAAGAGGAACCGGTTCCAGTTTAAATGCCTTCCTACCTGGAGCCTGTTATTATTGAGGGGATAGTTTTTGCTCTTCTGTCCCACATCCAGGTAGTCTGCCTTCGCTTCTCCGGCCCTTGCATGCTCTTTTAGAGAGGGAGATATTTTAGTAAATCTTGGACACCTGCAGTTGTTTGAAAAGATGCTGGACTGAGGATCTGTTTGAGCTATCGCTATTTTATGAAAAAGGCAGTATTGATTCTGATAGACATTACTGACATTTTATTATTATTTGTTCGTTAATTATTACGAAGTAAACTTTCTGTAAATATTTCTAAGAGAAAAAAAAGTTTTATAGAGGTACGTTGTACAAGTATGTATAGACGGGGTAAGTGCATAATTCGATTATTGATCACGGATATGTTATTTCGAAAGGGCTACCATATATGGTAATTTGATGTAAATCCATCTTACTGACTTCAAGTTACCAAACAATTTTTGGGAAAACTTGCCTTGTTTCTTCGACTACAAGTTATTTTAATCATTTAACACTTATTTTAATCATATATCAATCTTACATTACTTTATCAACAGATATCACCAGTTGTACTGATGAAACAGAAGTTACACAATTGTATTAGGAAGGTGAAAAGCCAGAGGTTGGATGGGATATACGACTTTTTATGTTTCGCACTATGTTCCTTCAAACTGTTTTGCAAATTAGTGTACGTTTACTTAAGCTGTTAAGATGCATTAGCAGAATCGCACTAGTAGAGAAGATATGCCTCAAAATACTCTTTTGTTCTCACAAGGAGAAGAAAAATACATGAATATAGGAAGGTAATTCGGATAGCGTTCTACAGAGGAACAAAATAGTAAAAAAAAAACTATTTGATGGTAACGAACGTTTTGCCACTTTGCAGAGCTTCATCAGGGCTAAATAAAAACAAGATACAAACATTATAAAATGCTACAATAAAGTTAGAATATATATACAAAAAAAGTCAGAAATTATGCAAACATTTTTTAAAGAAAGAAACAAATTAAGTTAATTACACAAAGATAGATAAGTAGGTAACTAATCAATAATAGTTACAGCCATGAGTGATATAATTATAAAAACATAACTAGAGTAATAAATAGTAGAACAATACTTATTAGTTTTTCCTTTTATGTTATTTAATGAAATAAAATTGTTATATGTAATGAAATTGTCAAATTGATAAAGAAAGAAAAAAAAAATGATAAAAAAAAATATTTGTAGTATTTTGATATGTAGACGAGTATTGATTGTGAAGAAAAAGGAGAGGGGAAAAATTATTGTTATAACATGTGAATATATATATATATATATATATATATATATATATATATATATATTTGTATATATGTGCGATCATGGATTGATTAGTATGCTGTGTATTGTAGCAACCCTATGTAAATGAGCAGCATGGCTAAATAAAGCATTTCTCTCTTCTAATAATTTTACTATTTATTCCTCTAGTTATGTATTTACAATTCTTTCATCATTCATGCTTGTACCCATTATTACTTAGTTTCCTATTCATCTATACTTATATTTTCTTCTCTTACTTATTCTCTTTCTTTTAAGACTATTTTGTATTATTTCTTACTCTCCTTGAAAATGTATTCTGATTTTCTTGTCACATCATACATTAAGCCGTGCCGAGGGCGGCAAAGTTGGTTATCATCAAATAGTTTTTTCCTGTTTTGTTCCTCTATAGCCGACAGGTCAATCTTCCGACAATTTACTTCAACGGTTAACTATCTTCTCTCAGTAAAAATATATACAACTAGATATAAAATCCACATTCTAAAGCATCTATTGATCATTTAAGATACGGCAAAGGAAACCCAAAATCAAGTAATTTGAACCTTAAAGAATTTTTTATTTCATAAAAATACGTTAAAAAAATCTGATGGGTGCACAGATCATTCAACTTTCACTTACCACTCTGGTATACGAAAATTTCGAACAATATTTTTTCTTATTTTTTAACTTTAAAAATTTCTATTTTAGTATTTTAGAGTCCTGCCAAGAATTCAAAGCTGTGTATGTATGATTGGGATCGGGCAGCCACGCCAATTCTCGATTTTTCTGTCTACAAGCTGACGTTATGTATGTTATTCTTTCATGTTCCTCCTTATTCAATTATCAATTACTTTCATATTTGAAATTTATAAATTTTTATTATTATTAATGATAGGAAATTGTTAGTTCTTTCAAATAAACAAACTTCATGAGAGAAAGATTTTTTCGAATTCTAGCCTGCAAACCCTGTTAAACTATTTCAATGAGGATAAAAACTGGAGGATAAAAAATAAAACTTTTTTTAAAAATTTATATACCGACTTCAATCAAAATCGCTAGAGCCATTTTTGAGAAAATCGATAAAGTATGTAAGAACTATTATATAAATTGACACTACCGGAAAGCCACTCAATTAAACTGGTAAGACCGGTATAAAAATGTTGCTGTCACATCACCAGTGTTCACTTACCTTAAATGAGTAATTTTATTTTCGAGCGCCTTTTCATTTTTTAGCTATGCTGTTTACAAACAAACAGGCTCTTTGAACTTAGTCATTTGGATGCAGACTACATTTAAACGTGTATTTCGATCAGAAATTCGAAATTTAGTAATACCGCTATGCTTACTATAAGTTTTATATAAAGGTAAGTGAAAGTAAAAGGAAAATATATGCTGAGCAAACAATCGTTGATTCACTTCAAAAAATATCAATTCATTTTTGAAAGATTTGAATTGAAATTCTCAAGTCTCTTAAGTTCCTTAAATGAAATAATAAATTTCAAAATCCTTTAGAACTGCATTTCCTCACATCCAAGGACAAAACCAGTTTGTTAAAACAGCCAATTCAGAAGAAAAAAAGTTCTCTCATTATGAGATGGTGAATATCAATTTTGGATTTGAATGAATTTTTTTTTTAAATAACTTAATAATCGATAAACGATTCGTTTATTAATTTGTGTAACTATAATCGACAAATTTTATTATGTACACAGTTATAGACTCATTCCCCCCGTTATGATTTTAAAATTCAGTGATAAACAATTTTTATTAGTTGAAAGTGTCTAGCTCATAGGTATGTATGTATATCTGAGTCGAAAGAATTAAATTAATTTAATTACCTGCGAGTTTTAAGTACATTTTGATTTATGTTTTATTTTTAGATTAAGGTTATTGCTTTTCTAATTTGATGAAACACATGAAAAGAGTCGTTGTTGCTCAATGTTTTGTGCCAAACAAGTATGATATAGGAATTACAAACATTTTATATTATTACATTGTGGTACTAATATTTTTAAAGAGCTAAAAAGTATATAGCTTAAATTTTAATTTTTACCATTAAGACGAATTTCCGTTATACTAGTGTTTTAAGGGCAATTCAGGAAGAAATTTTCCATAAAATGTTATGCGCATATCAAGTTTGTTGAAAACTGAGTTGTAATATTGCTCTTAGGTCGACCATATGCTGATATGATAGCGTACAAACACAGCATCAGCGTGGAGCTTCATATCGAGGTCTTGTGTATTTTGTTTGTAAACTTTTTTTTGTCAGACCTTTCTTGAGTCCCTTCTGGAAATAACTAGTGGGCCCTGAACCCCAAGGCAGGTAGCTATCGAAGTTCCGGGCTGTAATCTTGTACATTTTTTTTTTCTTGACCGTTGAACAAAGGAAATGCTAATGAAAAATATCTAATCATTACTTAGCCGTAGGGTATTCAACTAAGCAAAAAATCGTACAAAAATATAATCTTTGTTAAATTTGATGTAGGTACAGAATATAGTCGTTCGTATTATTGTAATTTTGTTGATATAAACGGCTAATAATAGATCAAAATACTCAAAACTTCAAATGAAATTTATTCTAGATTCTTTTCTGAACACGCTGTGCAACGCGGTCAATATGATTAACACGTTCTTTTAAGGCACCTGATGAGTACATGAACAAATTCATCGAAGTGAACTGATTAATATCTGACATTCATGCGAAAAACAGAAAAAGAACAATCCCTAAAAAATGGCTGACTTTAACTATCATATAAATTTATCTTAAATCCATCAAAATTAAACTATAAATAATATTTGAAAGATCGATGGTTGACCGTGTAATAATAAAAAAAGGGAGACGACGGTCCAATAAAAACTCAAATAGTTATTAAACTATTAATATTGAACCAACGTTTCGCTCCATGTTGCAGGGCTTCATCAGGGCTAAAAAAGATACAAACACTTAAATGATGTAAACATAAGTAAAAAAGTAAATGAAAAATTAAAATGGTATACAATGAAATCTAAAAATTAAAGAAAAATAATAAATGGTTATAGACGATAAAATAATAAAATAATTTTATTACTGTTTACCTTAAAATACTAACTAGACAGAAACGGTTTGCTCTGGATCTGACTTGTCTAAGTGGTACATTTTCCTTCACGTTCATTTTTTTCCCTTTATTCTTGATTTTATTCGTATCCCCCTTTTTCCATCTCTTAATTTGTACTTTCTTTCATATTTCTTCTTTTTATCTGTTATTATTTCCGTTTTCATTTATTATCTATAACTCTTTGTTATTCTTATTTAATTTTTATGTTTCATTTCATACCCTTTTAATTTTTCATTTACTTTTTTACTTATGTTTACATCATTTAAGTGTTTGTATCTTTTTTATCCCTGATGAAGTCCTGCAACGGGGAGCGAAACGTTGGTTCAATATAAATAGTTCAATCACAATTTGAGTTTTTATTTGACCGCATCTTCCTGTTCTATAAATAATATTTATTTATTCCTCTTTCTGAAAATAAAATGTGAAACAGATTGCAGTAAACAATATTTACGCAAACATGATTAAATTCGGTGAAAATAAAGATATAAACCGAATTTCATATGTTATCAATCTCTAAAAAACATGAAATATTCAAATAACTTAATTAAATTATTAAACATTATTCTTTTTGTGTTATTTTTTTTAACCATAACCAAGCCCCAATTATATATGATAGATTTTATTATAATTGTTTGTCCATTTTTATGAAGTTAACTTCTTTCCGCGGCTATTGGGCTGTTTAAAAATAATCCTTGTTTAAAAATATTTTTTTCTAATATTTACAACTATATTTAGTTACGATTTTGTTTTTATTGACGTAATTGGAATTTAGACTAAGTTACAGATGAGAGTCCCTCATGAATCAGTCAAGTGAATCACTTGGGCTGAGTAAATCCATCCACGGTCACCAACTTCGTCGTTATTTACACTAACAATGAGTCAGATACAGAACTACTATCATTGTACTGTATTCGACTAGTTTTATCTTTGTCCTATGAGCCCATTGGTCCGAAGCTCACGGTACCAGTTCTTGAGGCCACTTGTGATCGCCGTCTTGTAAATGTTTAACATATTTTAAAAGTGTTTGTTATGTTTTAAAAAATGAGCTGAACTATTATTTTGTTTATTTGAGTTGGTGAACTTGTTATGAAAATAAATACCCCATTCATGTGGTTACGTATCTTGAAGTGGGTCCCTCACTAGGTTAAAAACGGCCCTTTATTCAACTGTATTATGTCTGTTATGATATTGATGAGAATATATCATTCTTTTACACTGATGTTTGTTGAGTCCTTTCTTACAAATTTATCCGATCTATGATTCCCAACTAACATCAAAATTGTATTTCGATAAGTTAGTAAATCTGTTGTGATTTAGTGACATGAAAACTTTAGAGTTAGTAAAATTTATTTCCTGTTTTCACCAAGTTTTTTTTTATATATAGTAAAAAGATATATAGGCACACGGAGTTAAGCTTTAGGGCTCCACTAAACCATCGAATCCTTACATTCCAAAATCCTTCGTAATATCTTCAATGCTCCTTACTTTGTCATAAATCATCCATAAAGACCTTAATGTTTCATATGTGAATACCTGTTTATCTCGAAACCAGATACCAATCCTTTCATCCTTGACTCCTTAACCAATCAAAACCACTAGTTTCTATCCTTTCTTTCTCTTCTATTCCCGACATTCTTTCGGATAACTTAAATGAAGATGACCTCTAGACCTTCTAATGAAGAAATTGCTACCAACCACAAATCACGTTTTCTAAATGTCTTTGTATGTACTACAGTCCCAAATTTAAATAAACAAAAAAACATATAAAAAAGAAACAAAATCATTAAACGCTTTCAATCATTCACTGTTTTACAGATTTTGTCAATTCAGCATAAAGGGGACACTGTATTTCGCACCTGATGCAGGCATGAGACTTGCATACAAAATGCATCTGAGCATTTTACGGTCTCTTACCTGGAACAGGTGAACGTACGCGAAAGAAAATACAAAAAGCTGAGTGGATTGTCTTGTTTTCATTCAAGGCGATGAACCTTTGTCTTCTTCTCTTTTCAATGCGAAATAAATATAACTTTTGTGTCTCTTATGTTCTAAAAGTATAGAGACAATTTTTGACTGATATACCTTTCATAGTGTTTAAAAAAATATATAATTGCATATAAATAAAAACTTACACATAATTATATAGCAAAAGATATAAATATTTGCTGTTCAAGGCAAAATATATAGAAAAAATAATGAATATAATTTTGCAATTTAGTTAGATTTAAGTTTTCAATTGACAGCCAAAAATCAATTCTAGCCACTTCATTATACTTTCTCTTTATTTCAACTTATCTTTTTTTCCAGTTATACTTAAAGGTTGAATTATCAGAAACATTTCTAAACCTGCTAACCTTTCTTCTATAGTAACAAGTCTAAATGGCAATATCAATTACCATTAAACCAACTATAACAGATTTGGCAAAACAGGAAGAAAAGTTATATTAGGTGGCTTATTTAATACCAAATTTTTAGTTCTTGCATTGAACCATAAACATTAATTCCCAATTCCAGATATATTCTTTTTGTAACCATCATATTTGCAATTGATATGAAGCTTAATGAAGCTTAGCTTAATTGTAAAATTTTTTTTTTTTTTAATTTCGAATTATATTTATTTATTTGTGTTTATCTAATGGTCATTACAACTGTATTTACCTAAATTACATTCAGTAAATTTCATAATGGAGTGAAAAAGGCATGTAGAGAAACTACCCATTGGTAGCACTCTAATAATATTTCTACATTAGAAAGCCTCCAGCCAATCTTCTTTTCAGGTGCCTTGGAGGATTATCAAGAATGGAAGCAAGGTTAGAAACTAATTAATATTAATTAAAGAGAATTAATAAAATCTGCCACAAATTAAGGGCGTTATGTATTAGTGTTTAAATATTCATTAATATAATTTATACAGGGTTGGAAGAACAATAGAGAAAAAGGTAAACAAAAAAATATAAAAGGTAACAATAGTACAAACTGAATTAAAAGAAAAAAAAATTAATATAATAATAAAGAAATATATAAACAAAAGAAAATACTATCATGATTTGTACTAAAAATATGAATCTACATCAAAAATATAATAAAATAAAACTCTTCAAATGATAAAAAAAATAATACTAAATACATTTTTAGTAAAAAGCGTAATAAAATAAAATAATTTCTAGTTATTCCTAATTTCTATCAATTAACCCCCGCAACCGGGGGTGCGGTCAGCAAAAAAAAAACACAAATAAACAAAAAAATATTTATTCCTGAGTTTCTGGTCTTAACGGAGAGCTTTTTGACAAAGATTCTAGCTAAACTCCTAAAATGCTACCTGATTGCAGCTGCTAATTTTTTATTCATTTATGTTTTGTTTTTGTTTTTTTCTGAACGCACCTCCCGACCATCTTCTCCACTTATTAATCCTCACCTCATAAAATAATTACACACCTGCACCTAAATACACTATATTCACTAAATACACAATATTTACATTCGGAGTTCCCTAGCCAGAATGTATACAATATTTACATTCGGAGTTCCCTAGCCAGAATGTATACAATATTTACA
>NW_027116002.1:173100-181592 GCF_000696795.3 Halyomorpha halys | reverse complement strand
TTTTGTTATTTGTGCCACTATTCAAGCAAAGCAGCGATATGTGCATTTCTTTTACCCATTTATCATTATTATAAATTTTTATTAACAATCTTTTTTTTCTTTGTTTTTTTGAACTAGTTATATAGATGTCTATGCCCTAGACAATAATAATATAAAAAAAAAAAAAAGCAATAAGAACACTTTTATTCCGAGGAAAATATTTGTTTAAATTTTACATCAGTAAAGTTAGAGTAAAATAAAATATGACGTAGAGTTATGAAGAGTTATCACGTAAGAGTTATAACGTAGAGTTAGACTTATGAAGAATTATCACATAGTAAAAAGACTTACACAGCCCATAAGTTCAATACCTTTATCATCTAAGAGCGTTAGTAGGAATATTATTTTTTACCAATGAAATTAGTAGTAGGAATATGGTTAGAATGGCGGTCAAAAATGGTAAAAAAAATAATTTAATAATCAACTGTGTCTATTTATCAAATTTTTCTTTATCAACATTTTTTTGATATATTGTGTTCCCTTTCTAACAGCCAGACCATCTTCCTACAATTAAATATTCCTACTTAATCCCTAAACAGAAGTAATCCTTCCATTATTTATTTTATTTATTCCATGATTATTTTCGGTATCAGCAGAGATACGCACATAACCCAATATGACGCTGAGCTAAAGTGGCTCTACCCATCCTTCCGAAGATAGTATTCGTATTTAGTATCTATTCTTAATGCTAAATCTAATCTAATCTAAATCTATGCATAATTACTTTCTATTCCAAGTAATTATTACTCAGCGCCCCTTGTATATCCTGGAAAACCTGCATTTCAAATACCCAATCCAATCTAGTACTAACATTTATCTGACATTTACCCTCCACCTCAGCGAACTGCTTGATAAATCACTTTTTACCCGAGCTGCATTGCTCTGGAACTTCATTCATACTAACATACGTCATGTTCCAACCCTTTCCACGTTTAAAACCCTTATATTTAATTACCTTTTACTTCACCAATCTAATCCGAATAGTACAGATGTAACTATCTTTTTTGTTTTTGTTTTTTATGTATTTAGTCAGTTAGTTTTTAATTTTTTTTTTTTATTTCTTTATCTAAAATTATTTATATATAATTTTAATATACGTTATAATAAAGTGGAGCCAAACTCACTTTTCATTTCATTATTAGATAGATATTCCTATCTATAGATAGATATTAGATTTAGATTTATATTTTTATTGAAATCTATTTTTTATTAGATAATCCTATATGTTATAGATTTGTTCCTACCCCAAAACATAGCATTTGTTTATATTTCTGGTAAGCCATTTAAATTCTCTAGTCAACTTTTTTTACGACCATTACAGTGGGAGTTGCCAAGAAGTCAGTTTTTGACTTGAGGGTCATCTTGGGACGGGAACAGGTACTGGAAATCCCTCGCACCTGGAGCTGACTAACGTCTTCTCAGGATCCAACGTCAGATTCCAGGAAGGACTTTTGAATTAATTTCAGAACCCAACAGTCAACTCTCGTTCTAAGGAAAAAAATAATCGTTCCACACAAATCTTCTTTGCCGAGAACTGATTTTAGATCATTCTTAATTATTTCTTGACGCTTCTTGCGTATTTAAATGGTATTACTCCATTAATAAAAGTAATTAATAAGTTAATAAGTCTTCTTATGAGTAAAGTTATCAAGTTTATATTATCTTATCATTTACATCTAACACACTCCACTCAATACGATGCTGAAACTTACAAAGTTTTGGTAAGGATTTATTCCACTCTTGGTTTTGTCCCTTATTATATATATTTTTACTGTAGCCTAAAATATAATTAAAATGTTCCTAATATAACGCCAATGAGTATCATGGGTCTTTAAACTAACAAAATAATAAATTTATTGAAAATTTCACAACAATCAGCTTGTTGGTATTATTTTTTAATGGGTAGGCTCTGTTTTTAATTTTTTACTATTGAGTAACTGTCGTTTTAGTGAATTATTGATAAGAAAAGGTTTTTAAAATAACTTTAATACTGTTATTATTTAATATACTGATCACTAAATTGCTTAAAGTTAAAGAATTGATATAGATTTCCAAAACGTCATTTTTCTTTATTGGATTATATTATTAATTAAAATAAATAAATTGTAATATAAAACTAGTTCTGTGAAAATACTCTTAATACAAACCGAAAAAAACTGTCAGTTCTGCTTCACTTATTGATAACTAAGGACCACAGCGCTATCTAGCGTTGGCAGTGGGAAACACATTATTTTTTAGGACACTTTCTTCCATAGTATGAATTATTTTTATTATTTAAAACTAACTCGTCTACGATCGATTGGTTAAATTCTCATATAAATCAGCACAATATAAACAGGCTTCTGACTTATGTAACACGCAAATTTGAAATTTCACTTAGAAAAAATAGAAATACTATCTTAAATTTTTTTCAAGAAGAATAAACTTTAAATACCGGTTACAAGACAATTGATTTGTTTTGTTTTTTAGTAATAAAGCATTACTAATTATCTTAGGACTAATGTTTTTTAAATATATTTTTCGTTTTCTTCTTTCAGTTAGATATGATATTTTTTTTTTTTTTTTTTAAATTTCCAAGTTAAATAGACTATTAAAGGCGTTTTGAAAACGACTTAATATTTAATCACTCATGATTGTGATCATCAATATTTCCTAATACACCAATTATATAATTCTCACAGTAATATTTTTCATGGTTTGATGCTCAACTAAATTACGCTAAAAAATTATTTACGATGGCTTTAATGTTGTTTTAAATACGTCTATCATATCATATTCTTTAGAGTCTATGGTATTATTAATTTTATTGATGTTAGGCAAGGAGTTAATAAAAATAATAATCAAGTTTTCCTTGTTAATTTATTCTTTATTTTGTGTGAAATCAAGAGTAATTTGAAAACAAAAATGGTATAGCTTCATTTCTGTAAGTATTTTTTATAGAAAGGTGACCCCTTACTGATTTTTTTTTCTTGTTTTTGTTTAATTTATATTCGGCATCAATTTTATACCAGATTGATTCTATGAAATTTAAAATTAAAAAAAATATTTTTTGCATTAATTGCATTAAAAAAAAATTGTAATAGCTAATTTACTTCTGTTTACATTATATTTCTATCGCGGTAGGTAGGCTTCCTATTTCTAGTTCCTTTTTTTAATTTTTTTATTTAACTGTTTCGACCACTCGGCCCATTTACACTGGATTTACAGATTAGATTACAATTGGCATGTTCATACAGTTGAAATACAAATACAGTTGTAATTACAAAGTGAGAAAATTACAATTACAATTACAAATTACACTTTATAAAGTTACAGTTAAAATTGACGTAGTGAGTAAATTACTGTTGTGAGGTCTTCTCTGATCATTTCCTTTACACACGAAGAGAATCGGTGTGATTCCTGAGCAACTCAGTAAGAATGTGCCCAACAGTGAGATCGTTTCATGACAGTGGGTTGAGATGACAGTGGGTGAGTCGAGTATGGCCCATCTGAAGACGGGTTAAAACATCTCTGTAGCAGATTCATGTTTTTGGTTGGACGTTTCACTGTATGTTGGACCATTCTTAAATTGTTTTCTCTGATGATGAACCATTCGTCTTGCCATCAATTTTCTTTGATTTTCATGTAGATGATGATACGACCTGACCTGTATTTATAGCTAGTCTGCCTTTTCTTTCCCGGTATCCCACAATGACCTGGCAGCCATAAAAACAAGACCCTAATCGGTCTTGGTAATAATATTAATAGGAGTGTTGAAGAGAAAAAAAAACGCATGGATTTGAGGTAAGATTTAATTAAATTTTATGCTAGTGCTTGGAATGATGTAGAAACTTAAAAAGTCTATCTATGGTATGTTTGTTATCCTGCAAGATGGAATGGAGATCATCAGGTATATAAAGATTTGAGGGAGTTATAAGCTCGGCATTCTGTCAGAATGTATTTTTCCTTATCTAAACGATCGAATGCTGGTCATAAATCGATTCTTAATGTATTTACAGGTACAGTGATTGAACATTTAATCCTAAGAAGAACATTTAGGGGTAAGAGGAAAAAAGGCAGTTATTTCAAGCTAATTTTTATTACTTTAATGAAAACTATATTTGCCAGTAAAATTGATGAGCACAGATCTATGCCATCTATAGTTAGAGGGAGTAAACAATAGGGGCTGTTGAAAAAAGTTATAAAAAATTTTTTTCGTATGGAACCCAAGTTTTTATTTGTCGAAGTTTATATTTGTCGAATTAAATTCACAAAATGTTGATTTATAGTTGTTTGGACAAAGTTCTGATTTATTATAAACAAAATGCTCAGGAACGATTAGACGTACATACGTCTACCAGCTCACAAATTAAAGCTAGTTGAATTTATTGTATAGGTAGTTTAAGACACTTATGTTCGTAAGAGTAGTAGGTTTTATGATATTTGGAAATGAATGTGAATTTTGTCGGAACAACTAGACATCAACATTTTTTGAATTTATTTGGGAAAATATCAACCAATACTCCTACAATGATAAAGCTCTTAAACAACTTAATAGTGCCTTGAACTAGCTTTAATTTGGGCGCTAATAGACATCTGCAGGTGTACTGAGATATAGTTTTCCTAAAATAAATTCAGTAACTACTGACTTCTCGTTGTTTCGTAATGAAATGGGAACAATTCAACAAAAATAGCTCTATTGGAAATCATATTTTAACAAATTTACTATACTTTAAATGATGTTCTATTAGGTTTTCGTGTGTTGTTAGTAGTTATGGAGCTCCGAATAAAAAAATTATTTTTGTTTAACGTTTTCAAACAGCCTCCATTCCCCTAATTATGCATAGTTTGCCTTAAAGTAATCAAAAGTAGGAATGAAATAACTATTATTTTGTTGTTTTTTTCCATCAGTCTCTTGGACTAATTTACGAGTGTTATATTCATGGAAATTCACGGGAATGCTGAATTAATGAATTTGGAGTCAAGAATAGCAAACAACAAATACAAAAAGACAGATCTGTTAATTTTTTTTTATTTTGTATTTATTTAAATTTCTTGGAATTATTCTGTTCTTGGAATTATTGTAGCTCGTGATTCGATTTTCTTTATTTTTTTTCCGGTAATCAAATGCCTACACAATTTTTATTATATAATGTGTAATTGTTCTGTATTTCCATAGTCGGAAATTCACATACCCGGGAATATTGGGAGATTACACTATTTAGATTTCACTAATTTACGGGAGGGTTAAGTTAATAAATGAAATCTCAAAGCAACAAAAGAATTATTTATATTACAATTTTGAATTATAAATCAATGTCTGCATTCAAGAACTTCTAATGAAATTATTTCGATTTAAATAATTAGAAAGCCAACTTGTTTTGACCACATATTCTGTTATCGAACATTTATTTTTTATTTTTACAGTATAAATTTAATTTGTTTCTGTGGTCTTATCTATTAATGACCCCTCTTCAAACACGATATTGAACTTTGTAAACTCTTATACAACTCTCAAACACTCGTAAAACAATAAGTGTTTACATTTATAAACCGTTTACTGTGTACATATAACTGAATGTAAAGAGGTCCGCGCTAAATTGGTGTCCTCTTCTACTATAATAATAATATCTGTCTTTATTTGTAGAAAACAAAAAAATACATTTTGAACAAGTATTTGCTTAATAGCATTTAAAGCTATTCTAACCAGCGGAAAAATGATAAATCAAGAACTATATAAAGCTGTAATATATATACTGATTAGAAGAGAAAATTATTGAGATTTATAAGATTTACAAACAAACCGGACTGTACAAGTCATTAACTCAGTGCCATAATGATCACTGGACCTAAAAAAAAACAATGCCTTTACAGTATAAATATTTAATGATGACTCTCTTTATAGTCAGAAAGCACGGAGAAAAAGTTATTTCACCCTGGTTTTTTTATTATTTTTAATGATTTTAAGTTACTCTGTACAGTTACAAGGCAAAATTGATGACTGCCTACCATAGTTGGGGGAATGAAATAAGGCGGTTGTTTTAAAATGTTACAAAAATTAATTCTTCATTCGGAACTATATATGTATAAATGTACAAACGAACTAAAAATTTTAGTAAAGTAGAGTACATTTACTAAGAGAAAAAAAAGCTATAATACAGCTGTTTATGTTAAATAGTTCTTGGCATGCAGTTTCTAAAAAGCAAAAGTTTTTTGTTTTTTTGCAACTATCATAGAAGCTGCTATTCATAAGAACTCATACAGATGCATTTTAGCCCTCAACAGAAGTCTTAGCAAGAGGAGTAGCAAAGAATTTTCCATAATATTCGCTAAAACTAATCCAAAGAACATTGTTTTGTCGTTTCTTTTTCCTTTTTTTTAGTGTTGTAGGTAGTTTCTTAGGATATGCAGCTTCGAATAAGGAATGAGCAAAAATTTTATGTTTTTTTTTCTCGAGTAAAATAAAGTTTAGGGGGCTTGCACCTTAAATAATTCAATATTGATATAGGAAGAAGATATTTGACCGTATGAAGTAGATTGGAGGAAGATAGTCCGCGTGACGGTCAATAAAAGTATCAAAATAATAAAAGAAAACCATTTATTGTTATCCAACATTTCGCCCTACTTTGCAGGGCTTCTGGTTCGTCCTTAGTCCTTCCATCAGACAGCTCTGACGAAGCCCTGCAAAGTGGGGCGAAATGTTGAATAACAATAAATGGTTTTCTTTTACTATTTTGATACCTGTATGGACCGCCACGCGGACTATTTTCCTCCAATCTACTTCATACGGTCAACTATTAATTTTTCAATATACTTTTTATTAACATTTACTGTATTTCTTGGTTAATCTCGGTAAAAATTGAACCTTTTTATTATACAAAACGTGGAATTTCTTCTTTTTTTATTTAATGATATTTACAACTGTATTCACATAGAAATACATTCAGTAAATTTGATGTAAGATCATAATGATATGATACAGGTGTGTAGAGGAACTACCCATTGGTAGCACTCTAATTAAAATAATTCTGAATTTTTTTTCTGATGAAAGAATCGCCATTAGTCATCAATTTGGACCTCTTTCTTTTTAACTTTTTTTTCTATTGTGATCTTGGACTTCTATGCTATTGTCGTGCAATAAGGCTGGTTAAAAAAAAGAAAAAAAAAGAGGGTGATTAAAACCATTCTTAGGAGGGGACTTGCCACTTGTATATATAAATGTATATGCCTATCCCCTTTATAGTAAGCAATAAGAAAACAAGCCTGCTAACATCTGTAGCCAGGCAGGCTGATGACGCAGCTAGTGCTCACACTGGTTCGTTAGGCACACACAATGGCCTAAACCACTACCTGCGAGTGCCATGGCAGGTCCTCAAGGGGCGGCCATCTTCTTTTCTTTTTTCTTACCAGAAGGGCTCACCTTCGACAAAAAATCCTTCAGAAAAACTCATCTGCCGTTCGCACGAAAGAGGTAATTAATTGGATCAACCCTTTTTCGTGAAGGGAAAAACAATAGTCACCCGGGGGCAGGTACCGCTAATTAGGTACTTTTAGGACAATCTACTTCAGGATGAGTTTCTTTTTTTTTTTTATCCCGTATTGTAAACATCGTTTTGGTGATCACGCGATTAAATCCCAGGCATTGACTTTTAAGTTTTTCTCAAAATGATTATATATGACTCGGTAACTATTTATAAATTTGCATTTAAATAATTTTGAGTTATAAAGTAATTTAAAACTTAATGCTTAAGGTCCAGGCGTAGGCGTATGGAAGGATTATTTGGATTGGTTGGTACAAGTTGGCCTGAATTTGTGGCTGACCCTTGAGGTGTTCGTGTTGGGTATTTTAGTGCACAAATTAAGAGGACAAGCTTGTGCTGCATCTCAATTAGTATTATTTTAGAACTAACAACAGATAAATAAATAAATTAAAGAATTTTCCTAACAATAATTAACTAATGTTTAAGGTTTTGTATTTTAAAATTTTATCAATTAACAATTGGAGACGTTTGTCGGGGGGTGCGGTCAGCAAAGAACAACATAAATAAACAAAACCATATTAATTTATTTTATGCCAACGTTTCGACCTGAGTTTCAGGTCTTCATCAGGGCTATTGAACAAAAGATAAAACAACAACATTTAGAGAAACATACAATTGAAAAGGAATAGTATATAAACAAATTTAGAATTATACAAAATATTGAATTAAATCATAAATGATAAGAAATTGATAACTGATAATTGAATAGTACAAAATTTTAATTGATTGATAATCGTGAAATGGTGGATTGAAAACAGTGACAGATGAAATATAATATCATGTAGGTAAGAAAATATGTATAATATAAGATATGCAAGTAGTGTCTAAAAAACTGAAAAAATAAATAAATAAATTGAACACTATGACAGACAATGAAAAATAGTGAGTGGCTTATATTTGAATTACAGTGTGAGTTTTAACTTATATACCTAC
>NW_027116002.1:162964-172959 GCF_000696795.3 Halyomorpha halys | reverse complement strand
GTTGTTGATATCTCTTTTGTTCTATAGCCCTGATGAAGACCTGAAACTCAGGTCGAAACGTCGGCATAAAATAAATAAATATAGTTTTGTTTATTTATGTTGTTCTTTGCTGACCGCACCCCCCGACAAACTTCTCCAATCATTAATCTACGGTCAACTATCTACACCTCTTTATCAATTAACATTAGCAATTTATTTTTGCACAAATATACATCTATAGAAATATTAGATGTCTGGTTAATTAAGTTAATAATATATTTTTGATACTCTAGAACGAAGTTTCAATTTAATAAAGGTTATCTTCCATATTTTTCGCCGATTTTACGGTTTCTTTCACTTAACCTCACTTCATCTTGTTCCTCTTTATTTTAAAAATAGTTAAACGAAGGTAATGCCCAGCACATGTTCGAGGTCTGCCCTGTTTAGTTTTCTAAAACACAGGAGCCTGTAGTTCTTGACGCTTGTTTCTTTCTTGGTTTAACAAGCATCTATTGGATTTTTGGAACTGAGGCAAGTGACAAACGTGTAAAGCAGGCTTTATAATACAAAGGTATAAGTCACTCAGAGGAGACATAATTTCTAGCTAATTTAAGCTGTAAAAAAAAAAATGATATTATTAACATATTCTAAAAAAATAAAACTGTTATAATCAATTTATAATCTTCTGGGTTTGATAAGTAGTACGGAAATATTAAAACGGCTTCGACTAGTGTTTGATGGGATAGATTATCTAAAGAGTAAATTATAAAGGGAGTTGAGACCTATCTGACACCAACCATTAGAAGATTTAATGGACCTGCCTCGGGGTAGCATTGAAGCGGCCAACAGCTCCGAGTACCAAGGCTACGTTCTGCAGCTGTTGTAGCATCGTCTCGCTCCTTTAAGCGTCCTAAATCATTTAAAAGAGCTATTAAATAAAAAAGAAACATGAAAAATGACCTGAGATTGAACACTCGTTTTGGAAGATAGAGCTTGTTAAAACTTGATTCGAAGAATTAAATTCAGTAAAAGAGAGGCGAGAGAACCTCTATCCTCTTCTGAGTAGAAAATTGTGACTTCTTGAACAACTGCGCTCTGCCTATTTGTCACCTGAAATTAGTTTAGTTTATATACAATTAATAATTTTTTTTAATTAAACAAAAATATAATATGGAGGAACACTGCGAATATCTACTAT
Organism: Halyomorpha halys; assembly: GCF_000696795.3. NCBI lineage: Eukaryota > Metazoa > Arthropoda > Insecta > Hemiptera > Pentatomidae > Halyomorpha > Halyomorpha halys. The sequence goes on along the minus strand of NW_027116002.1, from coordinate 171,782 downwards.
ATTTTCAATTTTAAAAAAGTGAAAAGTTTTGAGCTTCATCTTTCAGAGATGGTTAATGGTTTTCTTAATTTTCCTCGATTATCACTATCAATCATGGAGAATCATAATCGTATATCTGATAACCTGAAATTTAATTTGAAACCTGCGTAATGAAGAAGTTTTGATTTTTTCTTTTTCACCCTCAATACTCTTACTCAATAGTCTGTGATTCTGTGATAGTGAGGGAACGGAAAAAAATATTTTTCAAATCAGATTAATATACAGTTTCAAATGTCTTACAAGGTAAAAAGAGCAGTCAGTATTGAGTTTAATTTTTCGTTTTTGTTATCCACTTTTTTAAGTACGTATCACTCGTTCTCTTAATCTGCTCATATTTCATTGTAGGAAGATAGACTGGGTGGTGTAAATAGTAGAAAACAATATTTAATGTTAACCAACATCCGCTCCACTTTACAGGGCTTCGGCAGGGCTGTTCTTCATGCAAACAATAAATAGTTTTCTTCTACAATTTTGATACATTTATTGACTACCACCCGGAGTATCTTCCTACAATCTCCTTCGTACGGTCAACAATCTTCTTCCAATACTTATATTTTCACAAAATGAGCAAAGGAAGAGAATTTAAATGGGCAAGAAAATGTTTCATTAATGTATCAAAGTATCGTTGTCGACTGTTCCTGATTTTTCAGAGGCGAATAACATTGAATAGAACATGATTTTTTTTTCGGAACTTATCGGTTGATGGATTTACAATGTACATGTATAATAGAAATTTGTGCCAGGAAGTTGAAACAGCATACGGTCACCAATGTTTCGCTTGGTTTTCCCAACCACCCGTAACGTATTTCAACAGCAAATACTTCTTTCCGATAATTTTATGCTTAGCTTCAACGACTCAATGTAATTTTATTAAAAGTTGGGAAGTTGGTCTCCTCCTCATAGTTAGTCCCAAAGTGTTTACTTATCAAAACAACCCTAAATCTTCGTTGAACAACAATTTTATTGTTGTTAATGTTTTTTTTTTCTCAATAGTTAATAATGAACTACAATTAAAACATTTTTTCTATTAAAATTTGTATTTTTAAACTTCAAAAAAGGAACAACTTATTTACAAAATTTGAAAACAATTGAGGGTATCTATGTATGGCTTAGATAGTAATGCCCATTTTAATTCTGGTTTTGTTCTGCCTATATTATCGTTTTTTTTTTTTCATTATAAATAATTTGGTTTCTTTTTCCTCAAATACGACTGATTATGTCTAACAACCTTCTATTAGTTTGGTTAGATATTATTATATATTAGTTTAGGTAATTAATATTTGCTCTACTATAAAACAACTCAACTTGTTTCTACTTATAAGTAAAAACAAATTAAAAAAAAACTGTATAAAATATGAATAGATTAAGTTGGTACCGATTAAATACTGTAATAAACAGTATCATTACGAAGTGAAAAATTCTTAGATGCCAAGGCACAATCCCATCTTTATGCTTATTTTAATGACCTATCATGATATTTATCTTGTTGAGTCAAAGAGATTTTTTTATTTATTGAATAACCAATTGATAGCCCCATGATTAATTTATTGCCTCGTTAAAACTAAAGGTTTTAAAATTTTTTCATCATCGTAGTTCTGCAAAGGTATATTGGTTAGGAATTTTGAAATGTCTAATATTTGTAACTTGGTTTACTTTACTAACCACTTACTTTTCTTTGGAAACGACTCATATTTCTCCTCTCAGAGGCTGAGAGAAACACTTTTGGAAAGACAATAATATTGAATAAATTAATTTTCATATACCCACAAATTGGACTTTACATACAGAGGTACTATTGACAGCCCAATCTAATTCATTGCATTCCTAAGCACTGATTACCCCGATATACAGATCCTATTTTTGGTACTCGAATCCAAAATATAAGAAATCCATAGGTACAGATTGACTGGTATTATTGTCTTACTAATTGTTCAAGAATTTGGAAAACACTAGCTAAATAGCAAAATTGTGGGGGAAAAAACAGCTGGATGTAGTACTATGAAAGAACTTTGATGTAATGAGAGATTCTTGGGCCCTTGTGCAATGTTTTTTGAGTTGATAATTTCAGAACATTCGCTTGAATTGTAAATGTATTATATATTATATTATGTAACATATAATCCGTAACATATAACATGTAACATATAATAATATATATATTTTCAATAAGATGTTTTGAAAATAAAAAGAACATGCTTAGTAGTTGTTATTGATACTTTTATACTATTTTCTAATAAGGTCTTAACACCTGACTATTTCCTTTTCAACGCATAGAAAACCGATTGATACGATAAAAATGAATTAAAAATCTTTAACACAGCTACCAGAAACGTGTATTTAAATGATATAGTAGATACTCATTTTATAATGGAGTGCTCCAAGTATTTATCGTGTAAACACTCCAAAACCTTCTCTGGAAATCCATTTATTACATATTTATTTTTCTGTCACTCTGGTTCAACGTGGTACCAGAGTAAGAGGTGGAGATTATAGTAAAATTCTTTTATTTTTTGTAATTTTTTTTTCATTAAGTTCAATTTTTTGATTTTTTTTTTAAATTTTATTTATTTATTGCTATTTACAACTGCACATTCATGTACATACATTCAGTAAATTTGATTTTAGTTTATAATGGAGTGATACAAGCAAGTACAAACTACCCAGTGGTAGCACTCTAATGACGTTTTTACATTAGCTGGTCTCGTGGCCATCTCTTTTCAGGCGCCTCGGAGTATTGTCAGGAATGGAAGAGGATGCAAGGTTAGAAACTAGGGGGTTTGAGTGGTTAGGGAGTTTATAATGGAAAGAATAGTATCTGGTTCGGGCTAGATCGCTTACATATGGAACATTAAGGTCTTTATTTATGATTTTATTTGTGACAAAGTAAGAAGCATTGAGGATTTTACGAAGGATTTTGGATTGCAAGGATTGGATGGAGCCCCAAAGCTCAATTTTTTTTTAAATTATTTTTATTTAAATTCAGGTATTGCAATTACTTTTTTAAATTATATTTGTATAACCTCAATGTTGGAATGGACGTGAGGAGATGGAAGATTGCACGGACCGGACAGCTTTGTATACGATACAACCAATAACAACAACCTAAAAAAGGCAAGGATTATTTTCGCGTCTTGGTTAAAGAAGAAACATGGTAGTTGATTAAATTGCGTGAAATAATTCCAGTCCTATGAGACATGACCATCAACGAATACAGGAATATTCATAAATACAAAAAAATTACCAATGGTTTAGGGAAAGAACCTTTGAGGTATGAAAGCAAAATGGCAGAATATATAATGCTAAAATAAATATTTTAAAAAGTTGCCATGGCGCAGGATAAAACTTTGTGGTAATATTTGAATTCAGCGAAAGGTGATAATAATCAATATTTTGAATACAACAACCGCTTCTTAGTATTCGTGAAAAATAATTATTAGTTAATATAATAATAAGTATAACACGAATCTGTTCCATACTTTTTTTTTTTTAAAAATTCTTATTTTCCTACAAAAAATAAACCACACTACCATAATGTAAAGTATCTTCACATTTTTCCGTGGAGAACAAGCATATAAAATAGAAAAGCATCCGAAAATTATCAAAGGTAAACAAAACCAGAAAAAATAATGAAGAGATCTGTCAGAGCTCTTTCTATAGTACCTCTGTCTGGGATAATTGTGTCATATTTTTTCCTTTTGATACGACTATGCTTTAAATATTGCTTTGACAGCTCTGAATCTATGAACTATAAACTAGTAAGTGAACAGAATCTACCATAAAAATCACGAAATCAAAATATATAAAATAAATAGTGAGGCCCACCACAAGAAAACTGAATTTGCGATGGTTATGTAATAATCCTAGCATTTTCTCTATCACTTTCAACATCTTTATTATATTGACATCAGTAAGAATTATATTATAGCAAACAACTTTGTTTATAAATAACAACAAAAATTTAGATAAACCTAAGGAGCATTTGAATCAAAACTTATAACAATCAAAATGTCAAATGAAGTTTTAGATATATTATTTGGATTAATTTTTTACAACACGTATAATTTCCCTACCCCTTTGCAATAAAAATAATAAAATAAGTTTGGTTATAAGTTAGAGTGTTGAGAGAGAAGACTGGGCTGAGGCGTAGAGAGGTCCCGTGTGTTTGGGTCGGTTTTTTACCGATGCCCGGGGACTAAACAGCACCGTATCTAACATCTACCCTGCAGCCATCTTGCCTCCAGCCGAGTGCACTATCGATACCTCTAAACTGGAGAAGGCTGGAATCGCAATAAGAATTACTTAATATGTTTTAAGTCAAGTCCTTCAGAACACAATTACTGCCAGTGGTACGACACGGTTTGGCAAGGTATAATTAATATTATTATTTTTTTAAACTCTAATGGACGACAAATTTGCCACCTTGCAGCATTGCTCAAAACACCGAGAATTCTAAAATTGTATTTGTTCTTAACAAAACTTTTATCGTTATTTAAGATGATTATTTTAAATTCATAAAAGCTTCTTCCCGTATCCAAAATTAATATAACATAAGATGATTGAAGGAAGATAGTCCAGGTGTATCAAGGGTCAAGGGTATAAAAAAAAAACTATTTATTGTTTTCCAACGTTTCGTCCTACTTTGCAGGGTTCGTCAGAGCTGTCAGATTGAAATAGAGATCTCAACTGAGTGAGACGAAACGTTTGTTAGCAATAAATAGTTTTCTTTTACTATTTTGATATCCTTATTGACCGCCACTTGGATTATCTTCCTACAATCTACTTCATACAGTCAACTATCTTTTTCCAATAATATAAAATGGTTTATTGTCTGGGCGGTGGTCAATAAAAATACCAAAACAGAAGAAAACTATTTATTGTTAACCAACGTTTCCCCCTTTTCAAACTGTTTCAGTTTTCATCCTTCTTTCAATCGAGACAGCCCTGACGAAGCCCTGCAATGTGGGAGCGAAACGTCAGTTAACAATAAATAGTGTTTTCTTCAATGTTAGTACCTTGATTGACCGCTACCCAGACTATCTTCATACAATCTACATTATACGGTCAACTGTCTTCTTTCAATAAGATGGTTTAGTTTAATTATGTCCAATCCATTGAATAATTTCGATAGATACATATATTCATATCATATGTATTTGTGAATGTATCCTTATATACCTTTGTAGGGAATTCACGGCTCACGTGTATCATCAATAATTTGATATCTACCAGAGAGCATCCTAACCTCCGAATATGTCATTTAGCTGGAGGAAGACCATGTACCATTCTTTTGCTCTAATAGTACTACATCTGATACATTTATTTTTTATATATAATGCAAATTTTTATTTGAGACAGATTTGTTAAGTAGTTATAAAAACATTCATTCGGTCTCAACAATTTTTTTAACACCCCAACGTTTCAGCCATTCCGGGCATTTTCAAGGATCTTATTACACTATCACAGCCAAATATTGGTTATCAACATAATTGCAGCCCATATTTCCTTTATCAAATTATTTATCATTGGTAAGTTTACACATTAACTAGTTAACAATATTTAGTATCACATATTATAGTATTTAGTATCACTTTAACTTATGTACATTTTACTACTTTTTGCTCTTCACTATGCCAACAATAATAATAACCTCTGTACCAATAATGAGGTTTAGATAGTTGACCGTGTATTAATAATTGGAGAAAATGGTTGGAGGAGGGAGGGGAGGAGTGCAGTCAGCAAAAAAAAAAAACACATAAAAATAACAAAAAATTATTTATTCATTTCGACGTTTCGAACTGGGTTTCAGGTCTTCATCAGGGCTATAGAACAAAAAGAGATAACAATCATTATTTAGATAAATATAAAATTTAAAAAAAATAGTATACAAACAGATTTGGAACTAAACAAAATATTGAATTGAATAATACAAAAAAGTTGATTGATAACCATGGAATTAGACAGTAGTTGATTGATAACAGTGAAAGATGAAATATAATATTATGTAGGTAAGAAGAAGAAGAGGGCAAAAGCTCAGAGAAATGGTCAAGAATCATTGTCAGAAAATAACTAAATGAATCAAAACACTTTTGGATTTTATTAGATTTTGAGTATTATTTATTTTTTCCAATAAAATCTTTCTGAACAATTAGGTAATTTTTGAAACGATGGTATAGTTTTTAATTTAGATTACCAATTTAAATTAGTATAGTATTGCAATTAAAATGTTATTTAAAATACATATCTCTTCTTAATAATATAACATTTTCGTTCTTTTCTTATAATTTCAACGTAATAAAATATTCATCATATTCAAAATTGTTTATTTTAGTATTTAACCTTCAGCCAGTTTACTTGTAGTTCTCAAGGTCCATAAATTAAACGTAAATTTATAAATTTCTTTCCTTAATTAGACAGGTTTAGTGTAATTATTCATATCAATGTCATTATAAACAAACAGAACCACAGAGGTTATTCCATTTCCTGAATCATCATATTACTCATGCATGGATGTATAAATATTCAGTTGTAAAAATGTAAATGACTAATAAACCACAGATTTCATATTCATGCAAGGGCACGTTGAAGATAGAATCTCTTGTCATGTAATAGCAAATACAGTTCTGTTTCTTCAAACGCGAATGAATTTCATAAGTTTACGCGGATATGCGATAAAATTCAAGAAAATTAGTCCTCAAGTAATATATTTTGAGATAAAATATATTTTCTGTCGAAGCAGTGACTCATTACTGACTTAGTGGCAAGGAATGTACAAGCTATCTTTCACGGTTTTCGCGATTGCAACGCTCCGTAGATTCAGGTACCACTTAGCGATGACTCAGGCTATAGGATGGCTATCTCCGCAGCGTCTTCCAGGACCTGGTCCGGTGTTCCTGGAGTATATTCGGCGATCCGTGGCCGAGAATGGCTGTCAAGAGTACGGTAATTGCGGTGAAGGGAGTTTTTAGGGGGAAAAGGAAAAAAGAAAATTGTGTTCTTAGACAACGATTTGGGTTTCTCAGAATCCTGTTACTTCATTAAAAACACTAAAATTCTCTGATCATAATTTTTATGTCTATCCTAGAATTGAGATCGTTTGTTGGAAGATACCGTCTTCTCCAAAAAACGTAGAAAATCTCTGATATTTATCTAAAACGTTCTGGGGACTAATTGCTGAAAAATTAATTCAATTTGTGTATTCTATTTTGTTGAAGATGATGGTTCGCAAAGTTAAAGATTAAAATAACTTGAGCCTGAAGATGTAGAATTTCCATATATTTTTGTCAGTTTACAAAATGAATTTCAAAATTCCACAGAAGTAACAGAATTTTCCACTTTTAAAATCTATTTGGTTATGAAGGATTGCCCAAGAAGTTTCTCGAGTGTACAGAAATGAAAAATCAATCTGGATGTTCAGGAAATACGTTAAAGAAACAAATTCCATTTTTTAAATAAAGATAAACGCGTTACCCTTATTATGCATTATGTACATACATTATTAATATACATTACAACGTGGATTTAAATTTTTAAGATAAAATAGAGAGGCGATAAATGAATCTTGAATAACCTACAAAGCTGAAAAAGTGTTATGCTTTCGGGAACAATTAGGGAGTATAAAAATATACTTAATCGAATTAAGTAATCGAAACCAGTGTTTTCAAACAAAAGAAAATACAAATTACTAATATAAACTTCTTTTTGATAAAAAAATATGTAAAAAAGTAATTAACGTGGCTATAAAAAATAAAATTCTATCTAAAATTTGAAATTCTTACAATAGACTTATAATAGTTTAAAAAATCTTCCCAGGATGTTTTTCTGAAAGTGGAAAATTTTTAGTCCTGTAGAAGACTGAAACGAAAAACCTTGAACAATTCTGGATTTTACGAAAAAAAAAAAACTGCACTATTTAGCCGTTCTAGCCCCCACAGAATTGTTTTGACAAAGGCAAAATTTACTTGTTTTAAAAAAAAAAAAAGTCAAGTTTACTATGCTCTATTTTAGAATTAAAAACTTAAACAGTTCATTTTTAGTTATTCCTTTCTTTTCAACAAAAAATGTGTTTTGCTTAAAACAAAAAAACAGCACCAAAAATTTCAATTTTATCCTTTTCATTAGAAATTCTAACCAAGTTTCGCTATGGACTTATTTTATTGCTTTTGACGTCTTATGGGACACCCTATTACAATATTTCAATTAAGATGTAGACAAATATCAAGTATTCCATACAATCCATTATAAGGAGGTCACTAAGTGTGTTAACCTCAATACAACAAATATTCAGCCATTCTAACTTCCATACAATGAATTTCTCGGTATAACTAATTCTTTGAAAACCCCGATCCCTTTACATCGTGGTTCCGCTGTATATACAAACCCTTATAAATATGTATTTTACCAAATACTCATGTCAAAATGAACAATCAATTTTTATCAAAATTGTATTTCATTCTAAGAAATATAAAATTTGTATTGGAAGATTATTGATTGACCGTGTGTAAAGATGAAAGGAATATGGTCCGGGTGCGGTCAAAAAAACTCAAATAGTAGAATTATACTATTTTATTGTTTTATTGAGCCAACGTTTCGCCCCACGTTGCAGGGCTTCGTCAGGGCTAAAAAAGATACAAACACATAGTTATAGAAGGAAAACAAAAACACAAGTGTAAAATAACAGGGGTATAAAATGTAAAAAAGTAAGATATAATAAGAAAATTTAAGGTAGTAAATAGTAAATGTAAAGGGTAATAGTAACAAATAGATAAGAAAAGAAATATTA